>NW_011967219.1:88652-116822 GCF_000949405.1 Vollenhovia emeryi
TGTTTGTCTTAGTCCCCTCTACCTTCCCATGACCGGACGTCAAAGTCTTGCGTAGCACCCTGTATAGAATGATTTAGAAGTTCACAATATTTGTGAAAATAGTTGTTGCTATAATATTGTTCAAACTATACTGTAAATTTATGTCTACAAAATCTTTCTACAATATTGCACTGCAGTATGATATTGCAACGTTATTGTAATCTAGTTGCATTACGATATGCAATTTTATAACACGTAGACTAACTATTAATCCAAAAGCCATAAAACGTATATACTTACAAGTTGCATTAGTTGTTGTCTCGTCACCTTCCTTGTCAGGATCAACATAGCCTTTCTCCATGAGTTGCATGAGCAGATTCATAAAGTCTTTTCTTACGATGTTATGAGTTTGTCTGTATTCCACATTCTCTCGAAACAAGTTCATGTAAAATCTGTAGACCTTTCGGTCAAGGTAGGGAATAGAAAAGAAATCCATAATTTGTGGCACGAACATACCCAAGGCGATTCGAATTGAACTAATTGGTTTAAAACTTTTTCGTCCGTAAATACGATATTCGTTAGTAGGTTCCTCAATACAATTAGAGTTGATACCAAAAGCCGTTGCCATGATTACATCTATTGTATACCTATTAGTGAAATTGACACATAAATTTAAATAAATTTTAACAAATTCTATTTTCCGATATTTACTTTATCTACATGCATTCTTTAAATTAAATATGTTCTATTCCTAGGAATTGAAGCAAGTTTGTTTATGTCATGTTATTGTCATAGTTCTTTAAAAAACAAATTTACCTTGAAAGTATATCTTTTATCTCGACAGAATCTCTCATCTGCGCTTTGGAATCCAAGTATTTTGAGAGTTTCTCGCCACACTCCATCAGGATTGGGAACATTTGCTTTATTTTTCCCACACTGAAAGTGGGTGTCAACTTGTTACGCAGATTTCGCCACTTATTTCCAGACAAACAAAACAAATTGCCAGAAAATGGTTCAACTCTTTCATTGCAGAACATTCCACGATCGTGGAAACTTACGAATTCTTTTGTTAATACCATTTTAATAAGTTCGGGGTCAGCAATTAGTAAGTTTGGCTTATAAAATAAAAACATTCCAATAAGGCGATGTTCCTTATATTTTTGGTAAACATCATGGAATAATACACCTGTTGAAAAATTATTTTAATTAATTTTGCGGTTTTTTTTCAAGTAGACCTACATGAACAGATAAATAAACAACAGCATAAATCATTAATTTTACATGAATGTTAACGACTTTGTCACAATAAAAACAAGTAATAAATAAAAAATATAGTAATTATAGTGAATATAGTAAAACTATAAAAGTATCTTTAACGGAAGTTTTATGAAAATATATATAATTTTAATACATTATACGATTATTATATCAGGCCATTACATGTTAAGTGTTTTCATTTTCAAAGTCAACTTTCAAATTTTATTTAAACGTTTTAATTAATAATGAACGTAAAAGGATATCCTTTGTATATATGTACAAAAACAAGAATTGTGTATACACATATTGTGCTGATTACTATTACGTAGAGATACTCGCCTATTTGCTTTCTTTTTTTGACAAAGGCTGTTAAATTTCCAGTTGGTACAGTGGGTTCGACGTAAAAAACACCCCTCTTACGCCAGAAATTGAAAATCACAAATTTATAATAAATATACAGACTGCTCAGGGTAACAATGAAAAGTCCGATTAATTCTACAAGTGCCATGGCTAATCTGAAATATGATGAAAAACGATCATCCTCTAATACGTTGACATTGAGTAAGATTTGACAAGAATATGTAGTTTCAAACTTCTCTTTTGTACAACTTGTGCCAGACTACACGTGTTTTATGACTCACGATTTGCAATTGACTACCCAAGGAGAGCCAATGTCCATCTAACTTGTACATTTTTTTCCGCCGCTCCTCCTGGTCGCAGCGCGTTCGGACCGGTTGGGTTAAGTGGGGGGGGGGGGGACTGTTAGCTTCACACCGCACCCAAGTTCACTCTGCTAAAGTATACATTAAATGCGCATTGTACATTTACAACACATCATACGCGCATTGGCGTCCCTTGGGTTTTATATAAAATTATTTGAACAAAAAGCTAGATTTAGTCGACTTTAACTGGCCAGTGTTTAATATAATAAAATTAACATATATAATGCGACGTTTCGATCTTAGGGTTTAGGTCCTTCTCAAGGGAAATCTGAAAGAACATTCAATAATCGTGATTTCGAATCAAATTACAAAGTACAGATCAAATTACAAAATACAATTTCACTGTGTATAATAAAATAGTCAAAGATGTAAGAGAAACCGAGATTGATAAGAAATCGACGAAATGCTAGCAAAACATGGTGGTCTGACCTATGACTCTGTGAATGATATGACTTATCTTCATAAAGTAGTAAATGGCAAGTACATATGAAATATATTTCGTTATTTATGTTATATGTTTAACTTTAAGTAAAGTACAAGTATTTAAAAAAAGATTAATTTCCACACAAAAAGATTAATTCCACAAGAAAGAAGATGGTGTCATTAATTTGACCTTGAATAGTGAATTGCTTGAAGGTCACGTGAAGGTTACCTTTAATGTTTTTAATAAAACCCCCTATTGTTTATTATACCTATCTTATTCCACTAATTACTATGAACAACTTTTGTCTGAAACATTTTTTATTTGCCTAATACTTTGTGAGATATTCAAGAGAAAATTTATAATTTTTTCAATGTTTCGCTTTTGACATCTCGATAACTGTTTGTCGGAGGGAAAAGTACAATAGTACAGGACTTTTCTTACTTGATTTAGTCTCAGGAATATGCTGTTGCAATAGTGTTCCAATTATTTAAAATTTTTATGTATTGTGACATACACAAAATTTACATATTAGTCTAGTTTATCGCGCATTTTTACTCTCTGACAACAAATACTGGAAACAGAATGTCGATCAGGTGTTAAGAAAATTTAAATCAATAACTCCTTTCCTAACAAAACTATTAATAAACACTTAAACATTAGATTTAATGAATTAACGAGGCGGGATACCACTCATAGTGACTGCGCAACCGATATTAAAAAAAGTTTTAACCCCAAAAAACATTATCCTCCCCTATATTAACCCTAGAGCAGGTGTACTTTTTGAACACGAGTAATAGGCGCGTCAGTCTGTGAGACCGCCATAAGAAAATGGAGAGTTTTGCATTCTTATGGCTCATTCAGACTGAACGCGATGAACGATGAGCGACGCGCGATATCCAATGGGCGTGCAGTCTTTATAGGAAAACTGTACGCTTTCCCATAAAACCTGTACGCTCATCGGATAATCGCGCGTAGCTCGTCGCTCTTCGCGTCCAGTCTGAATGAGCCATTACACGTTCCAATCTCATTTATTTTAAAGGATAATTAAATAAAAATAAGTTAAGAAAGTTTTATTGTCATGATATACCTACATGCAAATTGCACAAAAAATAAGCAATCGTTCCATTCGAGTTTACTGCGCTTCGTAGGTCGCCATGACTGTATAATCTCAAATTATAACAATAATTATAATATTTTTAAGTGGGTCCAATGACAATTAACTTCTAAAGCGATGAAAAGCATGCATTACCTTAAATTTTCTGGTTGCAATAGCCACTTGATGTCTCAAACGCGGGTAGACGCGTCGGTCTCTAGGACCGAATACAAATATGTACGATATGACTATACGCATCGAGAGCCTGCACTGAACTGTTCGTTTTTTATGCCAAGAACGGCAGCTAGAAAGAAACGTGATGGAAAATTCCGATGCGCTGGATGCATATACAACTTTTTGTGTAGCGTCGTCGGTCTGTGAGACCGCGCGCGCCTACTCTAGGGCAGGGGTGGGCAAAATGCTGCCCGCGGGCATGCCCGCGGGCATGCCCCCACTCCAATCATCGCCCCACCACGTCTCAATCATATTCGGAACTATACTTCTAAAGCGCGACGTTCTTTCCCACTTGCCGAAACTGTCTCCCCACTCTTGCCCGACACGCACAGCTATTGCCCGCGGGCAAACGGGCGCCCGCGGGCAGTGAAAATTGCCCAGGCCTGCTCTAGGGTTAGAGGATTGATAGAAAAAGTTAACACGAACTTAAATAATACAGGCCTAAACACTGTCTATACTGTCACAAAAAAATTAGATAAAATTATTAAAAGAGGTAAAGATCAAATAAATTGGGACTAAAATCGAAGTCATCTACTATATTAATTGCAACGACTGTGAAGCCTCTTACATTGGACAAACTAAACGACACCTGACCAAAATTAAAGAACATAGAGATGACATAAAAAACCACTCCGTGGTTAGTAAACACTGTGTATTACATGATTACGAATTCAATTGGTCGAAACCAAGAATTTTCCATAGCGAGTATCTCAGAAGAAAAAGAGAAATTGCCGAAATGTTTTTTATCAAGAAGACCGATAACACGTTAAATTTACAAACAGACATCGAAAACTTAAATGTAATATATGACTGTGTAATCAAAACTGTATGGTTCGCAATATCACCTTGTATTGTTCCTAAGATATGACTAACAAATCAGTTCGAGCCCAGCAACCACAGTGCTCACACGTATGCGTATATTTTATAATTCGACTCTGTCTTATTGGACGATTACTGACTTAGGTGCGTTTCTTAACTTGTATCCGTTTTACTTATTAACTTATATTATTTCATAATTACGTTTGTTGTTGACTTGCAGTACCACTTGATAAGGATCCAAAAATAGGGTCGAAACGTTGTAGTAAACTAATAAAGTAACCAGCCGGTTGGGTTGACTATAAGTTTTCCGTCTCAATTAAATATTTTGTTCAAAACGATGACCTCCAGCGTGGAGACCAACATTGCACTTATCAATAACAGAATGAGTGGCTGACTGACATTGTGGAACTGAAAATTGTATAAAACTGTAGCACATGGCTACAGTTTATCGACGGGAAACAAGTCCGACCACTTTGATACCTTGCAAAGACGCACAAAAGTGATGTTACATATTGATAATTATTTGTGAAAGTGCGGACATAAGATTTTATAAATCAAGAATACGAGAGAGAAAGGGGGGGGGGGGAGAGAGAGAGAGAGAGAGAGAGAATGTGTAAATTATTTGTATAAGCAGTGAAATTGATGCAAATATTGTAGTTCAGTAACAGCTTTAAGAATAAACAATATGTATTGAAACGGAAACTTTTAAATATACGCCGAAACTAATGGTTTAAAATTTCCTTTCTCATAATTTGGCATACACAAATGTAAAATTTTGAAAAACTTGTTACATTTTAAAATCTAACGCTGCCTTTAGTTGATATTGTCAATTGTGCGAAAATTTTTCCATACTCCGCACAATATAAACCAAGCTTTATGTGTAATTTATAACAATCTGTTCTTTATGGATATATAAACACGGGTTTTTTAAATGAATAAATAAAACAAAGTTTAAAAATATAAATATATACAGAGTGTCCTGTAACTACTGTATAATTCTTTAATAGTATATTTTATTCCTGCACCCGTATGTAGTGCATATTTACAATATAACGAATATTAAAACACATTAATTCTATTAACATATTTTAACAGTAACTGACAAATACAAATATTTCTGGTTCACGTAACAACGAAATTATTTTCTCGTGTTTCAATAATCAAGTGTACGCCACCTTTTACCCAAAGAATAACGCTCATCTCGTGAAAATTAAGTGGGACCTGAGTCTGGGGGTGAAGGGTGAATTTGTACTTCGACAAAAGACTCACCAGTGCGACTTTTGTTTGCAAGTAGCCAAATAGTGCGCCTGAAAAGTAATGACAATGATATTAACGAAACCTATGATATAATTTCACAATAGCTTATTGTAAGTATCGGGAAGTTTATTTAAATATAATTTTAAAAATTTCATAATTAAATAGAATTTAAAATTAAGAGTAACTATGAAGAGTAAGATAAAATAAACTAATGTTTTAAAGAATACTTTTAACTTAAATGTAAGTTGTTAAGATAAACATATGTTATTTAAATTTCTTTGGAAAATGTTGACAATATGTATTTAGAGACTGCTATCAAAATAATATCGGATAAAACATTTCAAAAGTATTGATTTATTAATTATTACTATTGTTACTACATATTATTATTACATATACTATTAACGTTATCATATTTATTTATAGCAAATACATTTTTGTTAAATAACAATGGCTCGTATGATAAAAATCGAACGGTAAAAGGAGCTTAGATGCATAAAAGCCGGTATACTAATGATATAAAAAATTACGCTGTCTATGTATAAGATCTATCTAGGCTCTAAGTTCCTTTTACCGTTCGATTTTTATCATACGAGCCATTGTTATTTAACAAAAATGTACTTAATTGAAGATTTTGAAATAAAAAGATTGACATAAAATGACTATTAGTGTCAATTTAAATATAATTGTACATAAATAATAGTACATAAACAATGAATTGATGTATAAATATAATAATAGATTAATTTACAGTCCTACCGAGGCACATTCGGGGACCTTCTCCGAATGGTAAATAAGCATAAGGATGTCTTTCTGCTACTACGTTCTCATTGAATCGTTCTGGATCAAATTTATCTGGATCTGGATATATTGATGGATCTCGATGCAACCCAAGCACTGGTATAGAGATTAAAGTTCCCTTCGGTAGGCGTAGGTTCATTGTTGGTATGTCTGTTTCTTTAGTACAAATGCGATTTAACAATGGAAGAGGTGGATATTTTCTCATAGTTTCTGAAATATGTAAAAGAAAAGTATGACGATACATTTCTCGTTTTAAATAATCGCAATTTATTTAAATTATTATATACAAGTAAATAACGTATGATTTTTTTATATTTAAGGTGGACTTACCATATACCACTTTGTGAAGATAAGTCATTTCATTCACAGCATCATATGTCAGACCACCATGTTTCGCTAACATTTCATCGATTTCTTTGCAAACTTTGTCTTGTATATCTTGATGTTGAGCCAATTCATATAGAGCAAACGTTGTTGCCGTCGAAGAAGTTTCGTAACCAGCTACAAAGAAGAAATGACTTTGCGCTGCAGCCTCTGTCATAGTAAGTTTTCTTACAGTTGCTATGGACAAACAAAATAATTTGTTAACTATTAAATGCCTTACTAGTAAGTAAGAAATCATTGTTACAACGTTTTTATAACGACATTCAAACTAATATGGTAACATATTCAACTATGTAGTTTTTAACGTTATAGGTAATATCGTTATGAGCATACTTTGACACTGATTTCGAGGTTCCGGCAATGTTGAAATAATATTTGCTATGTTAATATTGCATTTACGTTTCTTTAATATTGTGATATACTAACTTAAAAAATTATACACTATAAAATAAAGTTAGCATCAAAATTAATATAACATCATGCTAATAATACATGACAACAATAATAGTATATAAACAATGAATTGATATATAAATTTATCATAACATCATAACAACCTTAGTAGCACAATGTATTGGCGCCAATATTGGGAAAGAATGTAATTATATAATTATTCTAATATCGTTAGACTTTCAATTTATGGTCTCATTTTAAAAATAACAAATAAATTACATTTATACAGTTATAGATTATATTGGGGAAAAATGTACAAAAAAATTTGAACTTTGTTGTAAAAATTATATGTCATATAAATGATAAATTCATTCATAAGCAAAAACAAATTTGTATTGCTATATAGAATGATTTAGAAGTTCACAATATTTGTGAAAATAGTTGTTGCTATAATATTGTTCGAACTATACTGTAAATTTATGTCTACAAAATCTTTCTACAATATTGCACTGCAGTATGATATTGCAACGTTATTGTAATCTAGTTGCATTACGATATACAATTTTATAACACGTAGACTAACTATTAATCCAAAAACCATAAAACGTATATACTTACATGATGCATTAGTTGTTGTCTCGTCATCTTCCTTGTCAGGATCAACATAGCCTTTTTCCATGAGTTGCATGAGCAGATTCATAAAGTCTTTTCTTACGATGTTATGAGTTTGTCTGTATTCCACATTCTCTCGAAACAAGTTCATGTAAAATCTGTAGACCTTTTGGTCAATGAAGGGAAGGGAAAAGAAATCCATAATTTGTGGCACGAACATAGCCAAGACGATTCGAATTGAACTAATTGGTTTAAAACTTTTTCGTCCGTAGATACGATATTCGTTAGTAGGTTCCTCTATACAATTAGAGTTGATACCAAAAGCCGTTGCCATGATTACATCTATTGTATACCTATTAGTAAAATTGACACATAAATTTAAATAAATTTTAACAAATTCTATTTTCCGATATTTACTTTATCTACATGCATTCTTTAAATTAAATATCTTCTATTCCTAGGAATTCAAGCAAGTTTGTTTATGTCATGTTATTGTCACAGTTCTTTAAAAAACAAATTTACCTTGAAAGTATATCTTTTATCTCGATAGAATCTCTCATCTGCGCTTTGCAATCCAAGTATTTTGAGAGTTTCTCGCCACACTCCGTCAGGATTGGGAACATTTGCTTTATTTTTCCCACACTGAAAGTGGGTGTCAACTTGCTACGCAGATTTCGCCACTTATTTCCAGACAAACAAAACAAATTGCCAGATAATGGGTCAATTCTTTCATTGCAGAACATTCCACGATCGTGGAAACTTACGAATTCTTTTGTTAATACCATTTTAATAAGTTCGGGGTGAGCAATTACTAAGTTTGGTTTATAAAATAAAAACATTCCAATAAGGCGATGTTCCTTATATTTTTGGTAAACATCATGGAATAATACACCTGTTGAAAAATTATTTTAATTAATTTTGCGGTTTTTTTTCAAGTAGACCTACATGAACAGATAAATAAACAACAGCATAAATCATTAATTTTACATGAGTGTTAACGACTTTGTCACAATAAAAACAAGTAATAAATAAAAAATATAGTAATTATAGTGAATATAGTAAAACTATAAAAGTATCTTTAACGGAAGTTTTACAAAAATATATATAATTTTAATACATTATACGATTATTATATCAGGCCATTACATGTTAAATGCTTTCATTTTCAAATTCAACTTTCAAATTTTATTTAAACGGTTTAATTAATAATAAACGTAAAAGGATGTCCTTTGTACATATGTTCAAAAAAAAGAATTGTGTATACACATATTGTGCTGATTACTATTACGTAGAGGTACTCGCCTATTTGCTTTCTTTTTTTGACAAAGGCTGTTAAATTTCCAGTTGGTACAGTGGGTTCGACGTAAAAAACACCCCTCTTACGCCAGAAATTGAAAATCACAAATTTATAATAAATATACAGACTGCTCAGGGTAACAATGAAAAGTCCGATTAATTCTACAAGTGCCATGGCTAATCTGAAATATGATGAAAAATGATCATCCTCTAATACGTTGACGTTGAGTAAGATTTGATAAGAATATTTAGTTTTAAACTTCTCTTTTGTACAACTTGTGCCAGACTATACGTGAATTATGACTCAGGATTTGCAATTGACTACCCAAGGAGCGCCAATGTCCATCTAACGTGCTTTTAATGTACATTTGTTTCCGCCGCTCCTTCTGGTCGCAGCGCGTTCGGACCGGTTGGGTTAAGTGGGGGGGGGGGGGACTGTTAGCTTCACACAGCACCCAAATTCACTCTGCTAAAGTATACATTAAATGCGCATTTAATACAGGACAAATACGTGCATTAAATGCGAAGTTAAATGTACATTTACAACACATTATACGCGCATTGGCGTCCCTTGGGTATTTATATAAAATTATTTTAACAAAAAGCAAGATTTAGTCGACTTTAACTGGCCAGTGTTTAATATAATAAAATTAAAATATATAATGCGACGTTTCGACCTTAGGGTTTAGGTCCTTCTCAAGGCAAATCTGAAAGAACATTCAATAATCGGGATTTCGAATCAAATTACAAAGTACAGATCAAATTACAAAATACAATCTCACTGTGTATAATAAAATAGTCAAAGATGTAAAGAAAACCGAGATTGATAAGGAAGAAGATGGTGTCATTAATTTGACCTTGAATAGTGAATTGCTTGAAGGTCACGTAAAGGTTACCTTTAATTTTTTTAATAAAACCCCCTATTGTTTATTATACCTATCTTATTCCACTAATTACTATGAACAACTTTTGTCTGAAACATTTTTTATTTGCCTAATACTTTGTGAGATATTCAAGAGAAAATTTATAATTTTTTCAATGTTTAGCTTTTGACATCTCGATAACTGTTTGTCGGAGGGAAAAGTACAATAGTACAGGACTTTTTTACTTGATTTAGTCTCAGGAATATGCTGTTGCAATAGTGTTCCAATTATTGAAAATTTTTATGTATTGTGACGTACACAAAATTTACATATTAGTCTAGTTGAACGCGCATTTTTACTCTCTGACAACAAATACTGGAAACAGAATATCGATCGGGTGTTAAGAAAATTTAAATCAATAACTCCTTTCCTAACAAAACTATTAATAAACACTTAAACATTAGATTTAATGAATTAAAGAGGCGGGATACCACTCATAGTGACTGCGCAACCGATATTAAAAAAAGTTTTAACCCCAAAAAACATTATCCTCCCCTATATTAACCCTAGAGCAGGTGTACTTTTTGAACACGAGTAGGCGCGTCAGTCTGTGAGACCGCCATAAGAAAATGGAGAGTGTTGCATTCTTATGGCTCATTCAGACTGAACGCGATGAACGATGAGCGACGCGCGATATCCAATGGGCGTGCAGTCTTTATAGGAAAACTGTACGCTTTCCCATAAAACCTGTACGCTTTCCCATAAAACCTGTACGCTCATCGGATAATCGCGCGTAGCTCGTCACTCTTCGCGTCCAGTCTGAATGAGCCATTACACGTTCCAATCTCATTTGTTTTAAAGGATAATTAAATAAAAATAAGTTAAGAAAGTTTGATTGTCATGATATACATGCAAATTGCACAAAAAATAAGCAATCGTTCCATTCGAGTTTACTCCGCTTCGTAGGTCGCCATGACTGTATAATCGCAAATTATAACAATAATTATAATATTTTTAAGTGGGTCCAATGACAATTAACTTCTAAAGCGATGAAAAGCGTGCATTACCTGAAATTTTCTGGTTGCAATAGCCACTTGATGTCTCAAACGCGAGTAGACGCGTCGGTCTCTAGGACCGAATACAAATATGTACGATATGACTATACGCATCGAGAGCCTGCACTGAACTGTTCGTTTTTTATGCCAAGAACGGCAGCTAGAAAAAAAGTGATGGAAAATTCCGATGCGCTGGATGCATATACAACTTTTTGTGTTGCGTCGGTCTGTGAGACCGCACGCGCCTACTCTAGAGTTAGAGGATTGATAGAAAAAGTTACCACGAACTTAAATAATACAGGCCTAAACACTATCTATACTGTCACAAAAAAATTAGATAAAATTATTAAAAGAGGTAAAGATCAAATAAATTGGGACTAAAATCGAAGTCATCTACTATATTAATTGCAACGACTGTGAAGCCTCTTACATTGGGCAAACTAAACGACACCTGACCAAAATTAAAGGACATAGAGATGACATAAAAAAACCACTCCGTGGTTAGTAAACACCGTGTATTACATGATTACGAGTTCAATTGGTCGAAACCAAGAATTTTGCATAGCGAGCACCTCAGGAGAAAAAGAGAAATTGCCGAAATGTTTTTTATCAAGAAGACCGATAACACGTTAAATTTACAAACAGACATCGAAAACTTAAATGTAATAAATATGACTGTGTAATCAAAACTGTATGGTTCGCAATATCACCTTGTATTGTTCCTAAGGCATGACTAACAAATCAGTTCGAGCCCAGCAACCACAGTGCTCACACGTATGCGTATATTTTATAATTCGACTCTGTCTTATTGGACGATCACTGACTTAGGTGCGTTTCTTAACTTGTATCCGTTTTACTTATTAACTTATATTATTTCATAATTACGTTTGTTGTTAACTTGCAGTACCACTTGATGGGGATCCAAAAAATAGGGTCGAAACATTGTAGTAAACTAATAAAGTAACCAGCCAGTTGGGTTGACTATAAGTTTCCCGTCTCAATTAAATATTTTGTTCAAAATGATGACCTCCAGCGCGGAGGCCAGTATTGCACCTATCAATAACAGAACGAGTGGCTTACTGACATTGTGGAACTGAAATTTCGGTGCAAGAAATATTGAAGAAGATACAAGAGTCGGTAATCTTCCGTTTGGAAATCGCGCAGCGTATTCACGGCGAACAGCAGTAGTGTTTCCATCACAAAACTCATACACAAATACTGTATCGGCATATTTACCATTGGAACGCGTATGAGGCATAATTACTTCATGAAAGCATTCAACTAATTAAGAATAATTTGGTACTAATGAATGCAGCTTTGTTTAAAGTGCAAAGCCTGTTGCGTTTACACACAAGCTTGTCAATGACCTTCGATCTTCAACACATAAAAAGATACATTGCGACATTATTCAGTCCTATTGTTTAAAACTTCCAAAGTCAATATCTCTTCAAGGAAGCGTTTGCGAGCAAATTTCCAGATAAAATATTTGGTTGTTTTGAGGCCCTAAATTCATATTTTAAGTATGACTGTTTAACCAGGTGTAGACAACCTATATGTATACGGACATCAAATATAAATGCCTTATGTACTAACATTATCCATAGTGAAAGAACTGAGGTGTATGTACCAGTACATTTTTACTCGCCATAGATGTATGACATATATAAATGCCCTGGTATATGAAACAACTTATTCTACTAGTTGAATCGCAACTTATCGAACTGCAATATCAGCATTATAGGCTTAGTGTGTAAAAGCAGTTCATATTGGCTTTGTTTATAATTTTGTGTTTATATTATATTTTTCATTTTCAGTATTCAGCGTTTTATTATTAAATAAATATTACATTGGTTTTTATGACATTTAATTTTTTATTTTTATTCCATATTTTTCAAGGTACAATGACATCGAATTGTAATTTTAGAAATATATATGTATATAGGAATAAATGTTAATTTAGGAAATATATAAAATAACAATAATTAAATAAATAATAGAGTCACAATAATTAATCCTGTTCTGTTTTTCTTATCTTATTTTTACGTTTTTTATCGTTGCGAACATTATTTGATTCGATACAGGCTTTGATATATCACATGATTTCGGGCAGAACCTCAACAGAAATATAACAAAGTTTGATTACATGTTTAGACAGCAGATTGGCGGCAGAAATCGAGCAGATCTTGCTCACTCAACATGACAACGGATTGCAGCACCTTTGTGATAACGAGAGTAAAAGAGTATTTTTCTTTTGTAGATTTCCGAATATTAAAAAGGTATATAAATCTTTGGATATTTTCGACTGTTCGTAATGAACAGGTAACTTTTAGTGCCAGACACTTTATCTACATAACGTAATCTAATATTTCTACACATTTAAGGATATTTAGTCCTCTTAGTTTTTCTGTATGTCGCTATAGGTAGTTGTACAAAATTATGATGTATACATTATGGACCACCAAGGCGGCTATACCATAGATTCAATGTTTCATATGTGATCTCTAGGCTCACAATGAGTGCGCAGGAGATGCAAAAAGGAATACATCTGCGATTTTTGCC
Source organism: Vollenhovia emeryi (assembly GCF_000949405.1). Lineage (NCBI taxonomy): Eukaryota > Metazoa > Arthropoda > Insecta > Hymenoptera > Formicidae > Vollenhovia > Vollenhovia emeryi. Next base: position 102,401 of record NW_011967219.1, read on the forward strand.
AGTAAATGTAAAAATTCTTTTTCTTGTTTCTTTTTTAAGCGATTATATTTTTACAATAATAGTGATTTTTGTTTGTTTCTGGGTATTGTAACATACATAAAATTGACATACATAAAAATTAGTATTACAACATAGTATAATAAACAATATGGGGTTTCATTTAAGAAATTTGCGATGACCTTCACATAATCTTGACAACGTCATTCAAGATCATACTGATATTGCTATGTGTAATGCGTTACTTGAAACACTACAACTTTTGTCTGAAAAGTTTTCTTCTGGAACTTATGCGTTTTGAGACATTCTATGTTCTCAACTTAGAGGAAACACCTTGTATACAGCTTTTTTTATAAATGGAGATATATGAATTGAAAGTTAGAAATAAACAGTAAATTTCTGTTAAAATAAGTCAGGAGTGAATACAAATATTTTTTAGATCACACAACAGCACAATTATTTTATCGCGGTTCGATAAACAAGTGTACGCCACCTTTCACCGAAAGAACACCAGCACCTTCGTTAAAAATAAGTGGTACTCGAGTTTGAGGATCAAGGTGGAATTTGTATCTCGACAAAAGGCTCACGAGTCCAACTTTAGTTTGTATGTAGCCAAATCGCGCACCTGAGAAATAATGATATTAATGCCACGACACTTGTGAGACATTTTCACAATAAATTATTGTAAATTTCGAGGAGTTTGAGAGTATAATTAAAACAATTTTATAAATAAATACAGGGCTGGGTAACCATTCGAAATGGTTCCATTTTAAATATGTATTTAAAATGGAAATGGCATTTTGCATTTTCTATTTTAAATGCTTTTGGAAAACCATTTCTCTTTTACATTTGAAATGGAAATTTTATTACATTTAACCATTTGTAAAATGGGTAAATCGTTTTTCTAAGCGCTCACAAATTTCGCTTAGCGTCATTAACGCATAAAGGCGCAATTTCATGAACGCTAGAAACCAGCGACAAATGAGGTCTAGTGACTTCTCGACGTAGTGGGGGAAAAAGTTGAGACCGTCTCAACTTTTCCAGTGTGCCGTGGTGACTGGCGTGTCGCAAGGGTTGCGTTCAGAAACGCCACCCGAGTACCCCAGCGTATTATTCTATCCTTGTTGCTCACCGTATGTTAAACAAGGATAAAATGATACTCTGGGGTACTCGGGTCAGTAAATTTAGTCACGTGACTATATTTGACGCCAAATCGTAGCGTCGATGAAATGGGACCTTAAGAGAAACCGAGTCCCGTGATTGGCCGAACAACAATTTTCTTTATGGCCGCCTTGAACTTAACGTCCGCGAGCATCATTTGTCGCCCCAATCGTCGAAGTATGCACGATGATACTTTCGAAAAACAATTGCTGCTCAAATTAAACAGCGCATTTATCAAATAAACATATATATAATATGTATTAATAACCAAATAAACTGCATATACTAGAAAAAACCATTTTGCATTTGAAAACCATTTAAAATACCTATTTATCCATTTTACATTTAAAATGGATTTGGAAAATCCATTTTACATTTTGCATCTTAAATACATTTTTTTCAGGTATTTTGCATTTGGCATTTTAAATGCAATTCAAAAAGCATTTTACCCAGCCCTGAATAAATAAAATTTAAAAACTATTGAAATAATGAAATAATATATAAATTATGAAAATAATTTGTTAATTAAATATAATAATAGATTAATTTATAATTTTACCGATGCAGACTCGAGGACCTTCTCCAAATGGTAAATAAGCATAAGGATGCCTGTCTGCCACCACGTCTGCATTGAATCGTTCCGGATCAAATTTATCTGGATCTGGATATATTGACGGATCTCGATGAAACCCAAGCACTGGTATAGTAATTGAAGTACCCTTTGGTAGGTTAATGTTCATTGGTAAGGCTATGTCTTTAGTACAGATGCGATTCAAGAATGGAATGGGTGGATATTTCCTCAGAGTCTCTGAAATATGTAGAAGAAAGGTGTGGAAATTAATCTTTTTTGAAATACTTGTACTTTACTTAAAGTTAAACATATAACATAAATAACGAAATATATTTCATATGTACTTGCCATTTACTACTTTATGAAGATAAGTCATATCATTCACAGAGTCATAGGTCAGACCACCATGTTTTGCTAGTATTTCGTCGATTTCTTTGCGAACTTTGTCTTGTATATCATGGTATTGAGCCAATTCATATAGAGCGAATGTTGCTGTCGTCGAAGAAGTTTCGTAACCAGCTGCGAAAAAGACAAAACTTTGCGCAGTGGCCTCTGCGATAGTAAGTTTACTCACAGTTGCTATAGACAAATAAAATAATTTGTTAACATAATTTTGTTAACTATCAAATGTCTTATACAGGGTGTCAGATTCGTTATGGACCGAAACAAAATTTATAGTAGATTGAGTTAAATTGAGAAAAAAGTCAAGCATTTTACAAAATTTGCAATAACTATAGTGTAATTAACAAAATTGTTTGAGCGAATGAGCACACAAGGTATAGAAGACCGCACTCGGAACGTATGCAAAAGATTACTTTGTTTTTATCTCTTAGGATCTAACAGCGCCGCTCGTTTTCACACCTTTCCACAGTTTCTACTCAACGCATACCGTTCACCGATAGTTTCTTACCAAGCAATGCGTGACTCCACATCTTGCTGTCATATCTAAAAAGTTATAAACAAGTCAGCTATTTTGCACCTGTCGAGTTCGGCTTTTGATACCTTGTGCGCTCATTTGCCTATAGACATTTTTGTTATTTACACGATAATTATTGCAAATTCTATAAAATGTTGCATGACTTTTTTTCTTAGTTTGATCTAATCTACCGTAAATTTTATTTTGGTCTATTACGAATCTGTCATCCTGTACAATGTGTTAAAGAATCTTAATTTTATAATTTACAAAATATTGTGATGCAAAACGATATGTATACTTGCATAACACGTAGAGTAACTATTAATACAAAAACAAGAAAATGTATATATTCACATGATTCATTAATTTTCTTCTTGTCATCGTCCATGTCAGGTTCAACATAGCCTCTATCCATGAGCTGCATGAGCAGATTCATAAAGTCTTGTCTTACGATATTATGAGTACGTCTGTATTCTACATTCTCTCGAAACATGTTCATGTAAAATTTGATGACACCTCGGTCAAAGAAGGTAAGTGAAAAAAGATCCATAATTTGTGGCGCGTACACAGCCAAGGCGAGTATAAGTGGGGTAACTTCAAAAGCTTTTCTTCCCTGAATACGATATTCGTTATTCGGCTCTCCAATACAATTAGATTTGACCCCAAATGCCGCTGACATTATTACATCCGTTGTATATCTATTGGTAAAATTAACAAAATTGTTAATCAATTTTCGTTCATTCTATTACTTAATATTTGCATTATCTATATGCATTTTTAAAATTATATATTCTCTATTCCTTGGCATTCAAACTTTGTTTATATAACAGTTCTTTCAGAAAATTTTACCTTGCAAATATATCTTTTATGTCGATGGATTCTCTCATCTGCGCTTTGCTATTCAGGAACTTTGCGAGCTCTTCGCTACATTCGCTTAGGATCGGGAACATTTGCTTTATTTTTCCGGAAGTGAAAGTGGGTGTCATCTTGACGCGTAGATTTCGCCATTTTTTCCCCATTATAAAAAACAAATTGCCAATCAATGGGTCAACTTTTTCATTGCAAAATATTCCGCGATCGTGGAAACTTGCGAATTCTTTTGTTAATACCGTTCTAACAAGATCAAGGTCAGCAATTACTAAGTTTGGTTTAAAAAGTGAATAGATTCCAATAGCGCCATGGTCTTTATATTTTATGTAGATGTCATGAAAGAATACGCCTGTCAATAAATTATTTTAATTAATTCCGTAGTCTTAACAAATAGATATATATATAAACAAATAAATAAACAGAATATTATAAATCATTGATTTTATAGAAATATTAGTAAAATTATAATAATGGAACTAAATAAAATATAGTAATTTAATGCGAAGCCTATAATTTGGTAAAATATAAAAGCGTATGTAGCAAGAGTTTTATGCTATATGTATAATTTTATTTCACTATATGATTATTATCTCACGCCATTATATGATATATGTATAACGTGCTTTTAATGCGCGTTTTATTGCATTCCGTTGGGAAAATATACCTTAAAAAAAATTTTTTTTAGAAACAATAACGTTTCTAAGTGCTGTGTGGAATGGACGTCTTTTTGAGATCGTGCATGAGAAATCTGCTATAGAGAGACTATCCGTTCTATTAAGCTTTATCTTCATAATTGACGAACCGACTTTTGTAGATATATGACTGACTGCTTCCACATTAGTCAACCTACTTTAGTCATACGCTATATTATGTAACCTGAAGAGGATCGCAATTCGCGATCGAAACGTCGTTTTGACTAATTTATAATAAATTGCCAGATAAAGTCATTACATTGTGTTAAGTTGATACCTTAAAAAACTTTAAAATTTTACTTTACAAAAATAAGAAATATGAAAAATAAATTTAGACACTTTAAACTTTAATTTAAGATAAACTTAAAACTTAAAACTTACTTTAAGAATTTAAAAGAATACTTTGAGAAAATTGTGAAAAATATGTGATATAATCTATAATAAACCGCGTGCGGTTTTCTTATGAGAAAGTGCTATGCCGCGAGGGAGCGGGAACTTTGACGGACTTGGTTGTCTGAAAATTATTTTAAGTGTCCAATATTACTCTATAATTTCTTAAGTAAACTTTTAACTTCTTTAAGTAAACTCTTAGATTTGAAAGATTACTTTTAAAAGCTTCAACTTCATTTAAAGTAAATTTTCTCAAGATTTCGCTTTAAAACAATATTAATTGTGTGTTGAAAATGCGCGAATTTAACATATTTATCAAGTCTGTTGCCAATTTGATACCAATTTGCTAACATTTTTCTGACCAAGTATACATTAAATATGCATTTAATGTATATTGTGGAAGTGCATTCTAAAAAACTGTACCATTAACCACCTATGCATAATTTTTCATGCATAAGCATGTATAAATATAGAGAATTATATAAAATTATATATCTCAAATATGCCCAAACATGTTAAATTCGCGCATTTTGAACACACAATTAATGTTATTTTGAAGCCAATGCAATAAAATGTGCATTAAAAGCACGTTAGATGGGCATTGGCGCTCCTTGGGTTAAATGTTTTTATTTTGAAATATCAGCTTTCAAATTTTATTTAAATTTAAATTAACAATAAATGTAAAAATATCTCCACAAAAAATAATTATATGCATACTGTACTGATTACAATTACGTGACGATACTTGCCCATCTGCTTTTTTCCATTTATAAAATCCTTTAGGTTTCCAATTGGTACAACAGGTTCGAGGTAAAAGACATTCCTCTTACGCCAGAAATTAAATATCACAAATTTATAATAAATATATAAAACACTGAGTGCAACAATGATAACTCCGATTAATTCTGCAAATACCATCGCTAATCTGAAAGATAGCGATAAACAATTATATCGTAAGACTTTAACGTTGAGCTAGATGTTGATGGCAACGTTTGGTTTTAAACTTCTCGTGTGTTCCTAAACTTTGCACCAGATCACGCGATTTACAACTTACAATTCACAATTCACTGTTCACATAAAATTCTTAGAAGTTCGTTACTTGTGAGAGAATTAACTGTCTCGTAGATTATCTTCCTTCACAGCTCTACATTGTTCTGAAGATACTACGTCTCAATGCAATGTGCACAAGCTACGTGCCGTATATGTACGCACACAACGCAGCGCGTGGTATGCAGCGCGCGCATGGGAGCCCTCCCCACCCTATTCCGACCACCGTTGTTGCTATAATATGCTAATGTTCATCGCATTTATAATTAAATGCTCCTGCAGAAAAAATACAATAAATACGTACATTGCCAACGTTTCCGTAAATCATCGATCATATAACTGTCTCGTAGATATAATCAATTATATAACGCATTTTTTATCAATATGATTGATTGCGATTACTTTAACTATAAATTACACTTATACAAGGTGAGTCTTTCTAATCTTAACAGGCAAATATTTCGAAAATATGCAATTTCACCAAAAAAACTTTTAAAATAAAAGTTGTACGGTCTAGCGGGCGATATACAATAATAGTGACGTTGGTTCGATATTTATTAATTTTTTTATTAATTTTTTAATTAATTAATAGTTCATACTTAGTATTTAATAAAAGTATTTGTGTGATAAGTTATCATTTACATAACTTCATTTGTACAGCAGTGTATATGCTCTGTTATTAATAGAATTACAACCTCACGACCGGATCGTCCCTGATGAATACTATTATTTCTACACGCAGATATGTCAAAGTCATCCCTACCTCAATTTTCTTACTTCAGTCTAGTTGGCAGTTGTAAAGTAAATTAAATGCCTGACATCTTGTAAATTATTTATTATATGTTAATTTTACAATAAAATTTTAAAACATTACATTTGCTTTTTACCTTATTCGTTTTCATTGTTGAAAAACGGATTAAACATATATGTATTTTTCTTATGGATGAAAAAATAAAATATGAATTCCTTTTTGTTATAATAGTAAAGATTTAGGTTATGAATATAAAGTAATTTGCAGCATAATATTTAATACAGTCGAAACTAACAATATTAAAAAAGACCCAAATCCGGGGCCGAAACGTTGTAATCAGTTTTTGAATAAAAACATTGGCCAGTGTAGGTCGTAAAATCTTATGAAATTTAATTTTATTTAAAATAAGTTAAGCATGCATACTAATGTTTTTAGATCACATAACAGCAAAACTATTTTATCGCGGTTCTATAATCAAGTGTACATCTCCTTTTGCCGAAAGAATACCACTACTTTCGTTAAAAATAAGTGGTACTCGAGTTTGAGGATGAAGGTGGAATTTGTATCTCGACAAAAGGCTCACGAGTCCAACTTTAGTTTGTATGTAGCCAAATCGCGCACCTGAGAAATAATGATATTAATGCCACGACACTTGTGAGACATTTTTATAGTACTTTATTGTAAGCTTCAGAAAGTTCTCCAAGTATATACTTGAAACTATTTTAAAGAATATTTAATTATTTTTGTATATAGAAAAACATTACGAAAATTATACAAGACAAAATTACAACTTATTAATTAAACATTAAAAATTATTTTTGCAAAAGAGAGAGAGAGATAGAGAAAGAGAGAGAATTATTATTTTATTCTTAAATTTAAATGTAAGATACATACATTTTATTTAAATTTCTTGGTAAATGATTAACGTTATTGATTCAGAGATTGTTAGCAAAATAAGGATTGAAGAAATCATAAAAAAATACTTAATAATATTCATAATAATTATTATTTCTACCAATATCGCATTTAATTAACAAATATATATTTTAAAAATCAAATATATTTCGAAATGTGATTAAAGATTTTGAAATATCAGGAGTAAAATTATTATCGCTTTCAATTTACATAATTGTAATACAAAATAGACATGTAAGCTATACATATAATGTGATAGTAGAAATAAGGTTGTAGAAATAATTTCAGAAGCAATAGATTGATATGTGTATGTATGTATACATTACATTACATATGTATGTATAAATTAATTATATTATTGCATTGCTCTCTTTACATTCTTACCTATGCAAATTCGTGGACCTTCCCCAAATGGTAAATAAGCATAAGGATGCCTTTTTCCTATCACGTCCGCGTTAAATCGTTCCGGATCAAATTTTTCAGGGTCTGGATATATTGACGGATCTCGATGCAACCCAAGCACTGGTACAGTGATTAAAGTCCCCTTCGGTAGACGTAGGTTCATTGTTGGTAAGTCCGTTTCTTTAGTACAAACGCGATTTAACAATGGAAGAGGTGGATATTTCCTCATAGTCTCTGAAAAATGTAAAAGAAAAGTATGACGATATTTACATTTCTTTTTTTAAATAATTGCAACTTATTTAAAATTACATACATATAAATAACAAAAGACTTTTATATTTAATGTGTACTTACCATTTACTACTTTGTGAAGATAATTCATTTCATTCACAGCGTCATAAGTCAGATCACCATGTTTTACTAACATTTCATCGATTTCTTTGCGAACTTTGTCTTGTATATCATGATGTTGAGCTAATTCATATAGAGCGAACGTTGCTGTCGTCGAAGAAGTTTCGAAACCAGCTGCGAAGAAGGCAAAACTTTGCGCAGTAGCCTCCGTCATAGTGAGCTTACTTACAGTTGCTACGGATAAATAGACTATTATAATTCTGTTAACGATCTCATGTACAAATATCATGTTAAAAAAACTCTTATTTAATTTTCTTATTTGTAAAATTGCAATAAAACAATATATTTGTATTTTTACGAGATGTGATAGATATTAATATAAAAATAAATATAGAAAAATATATGTGTTTATATATATATAAATCATGTAAATATATATATTTACATGATTTATTAGTTTCCTGCTTGTCATCGTTCATATCAGGTTCAATATAGCCTCTTTCCATCAGTTGAATGAGCAGATTCATAAAGTCGTATCTCACGATGTTGTGAGTTTGTCTGTATTCCACATTTTCTCGGAACATATTCATATAAAATCTGGTTACTCGTCGGTCCGTGATGGGAATGGAAAAGATTTCCAGAATTTGCGGTACGAAGACAGCCAAGGCGATCACAACCGAATTTAGTTTAAAAATTTTTTTCCCGTTATTACGGTACTCGTTATTCGGCTCCTCAATACAATTAGATTTAATACCAAACGCCGTTGACATAATTACATCCGTCGTATATCTTGATAAAATTAAAACACAAGTTTTAATAAATTTTAATAAATTTGAATTCGCGAAAGAGTAAAGATATTAAAACACGATACGAATATAAATGTATTCGAAAAATGGAAGTAAATCGTGGAAATGATGTCGCAAAAATAGATAAGAGAATGTAGGTTTATAACTAGTATATTAAAATTTCAAAAAATTGTCTGTCATTTATATATTGTAGTTTCTTTTTTATGTCAAATTACAGAAATATTTTAGAAACTATTTTCTATAAACGTACCTTACATTAATTGTTAACTAATAATATTGTACACCTTGTTGTAGCAATAATAAATACAAAATCGAGAATTAGAACATTTTTCTATAAAATGATCATCTGCTTTAAGACAGGTTGCTTGTCCTTTTCCAATTCCTTATATTTATATTATTTACATTTTTTAATTAAATATTCTATATTCTAATTTTTAAAGAAATATGAAAGACTAAGAGTCGTGACAGGGTATTAGGGTCTAAATATTTTATATTTTAAATTATTCTCTATTCCTTGGCATTCAAACTTTGTTTATATAACAGTTCTTTCAGAAAATTTTACCTTGCAAATATATCTTTTATGTCGATGGATTCTCTCATCTGTGCTTTGCTATTCAGGAACTTTGCAAGTTCTTCGCTACATTCGTTCAGGATCGGGAACATTTGCTTTATTTTTCCGGAAGTGAAAGTGGGTGTCATCTTGACGCGTAGATTTCGCCATTTCTTTCCAGGCATTAAAAATAAATGGCCGGACAACGGGTCGATTTTTTCATTGCAGAACATTCCGCGGTCGTGGAAACTTGTAAATTCTTTGGTTAATACCGTTCTAATAAGATCAAGATCAGCAATCACCAAGTTTGGTTTAAAAAGTGTATAGGTTCCTATAACGCGATGATCTTTATATTTCAAGTAGACATCACGGAAGAATACACCTGTTAAATATTTCAAGTTAACTTTGCATGTTTCGTCAATAGCAATACAATAAACAACAAAACGTCATTTATTCTGTAAAAATAGTATGTTCTTTGTAATGATAAAATTAAATAATAAATTAAATATGATTGTTACACCTAACTTATAATACGGCAATTACAGTTTAGTAAAATATAAAAGTACATTTAGTGGGAGTTGTGCAATTTGAGATTGATGATTGAGATATATGAAACAAGATTTTATTCATTTTTTTCCCGAGCTGGTTAGAGTTGCGGTCGGTAATTCACCTTTTATGATGAAAGGTTGGGACAGCCTTACAACTCATCCTGTATATTACGAGATTTTTCCATTTTCTTTTCCGGGTTGACTACAGTTTCGGTCTGTAATCCATCTCTCATAGTAAAAGGGGACACAAAATAAAAAGCACCCTGTATATTTACCTTATGTACGTCTTTTTACATTTTTTATTAATTTTAGCATTTAATTATAATTGAGAAATGAAATTAATATTTGGAACTAAAACCAGTTAAGAATCATAACATTTAACAGCCGTGTAGTAAATTAAAAATTTGGAAAAAATGGACAAAATCTCGTTATATCCCATACAGCACCAAACCTTTCAGAAACATTTCAGAAAACATTGTTGCAATGTTAAAATGTTTCTGAAATGTTTCTGAAAGCTTCGGTGCTGTATGGGATGTGTCTCAACCATGCAATATCTAATTGTATCTTGAAAAATACAAGTACATATAACACAAGTACGAGATTTTTCCGTTTTTTTGCAGATTTGGCTACAGTTGCGATCGGTAATCTGCTATGATAAAAAGTTGGCACATTCATTAATATTCACTTTGTATGTATGTACATACATATAGTACCTATACTCATAGACTAGTGGCAAGAGAGGGGATAAAATGATTCAGCTGAAATCGCTTTAACCTCTCTCTTGCCACTTAATCAGAGAGTTAGGTTTCCTAGCGCTATTGCCTTCTCCGTTTTGTCTTGTCCTCAAGCCGCCCGCAAGACGGTGTAGTCTATGAGTATAATAAGTCTATGCTTATACTGTGCTGATTAAGATACAGAAATACTCGCCTATTTGCTTTGTTCCAGTTACAAGAGCCGTTATATTTCCAGTTGGTACAACGGGTTCGACATAAAAAACCTCTCTCTTGCGCCAAAAATTAAATATCACAAACTTATAATAAATGTATAAAATGCTCAGAGCAACGATCAAAGCCCCAATTAATTCTGCAAGTACCATCGTTAATCTGAAAAATGGCGATAAATAATTCTCTTATAAAACGTTAACGTTGAGCACGATGTGATGAAAATGTTAAGTTTTAAATTTCTATTATGTTCCTACAACTTGCACCAAATTACACGCAACTCATAACTTATAATTCACAATTCACTAATCGTATGGAATGTTTGGAAAGTCACCATTTGCACGAGAATTGACTGTTTCACTGGCTACATTCTGGGAAGAAAGTTGCTCAGTGAGCGCTTTGCGTTTGATTTGCGAATTATACTTTTTACCTGGGCTGTGATAAAACTATTTTTCTAACGTTTTAAAGAATAATCTAATCAGCGCAAGCGCAAGCGTTCACTGAGCAGTTTTACATGCTGACAAGTATTATTTCAGCTGTACCTTTTTTATACGTCTCGATCGAATGACGCTACTATATGAACTGAGTATCTTTAAGAATCCGCTAGTATTATATCTCATCATGCAAATTTCATTTTATCACACATAACAACTTTATCTAGGGGGACAGCGCGCCGTTGCCGGCGAGCTTACGTCGCCGCTCCCGCGTCTCGCGTCCCCACCCCTCGCCTGGCAATATCGATCGCCGTGCGGTCACATCTCGCCACGCGCTCGAATTGGACAGTGGGCAGGGCAAAGACGACGATTTTTGATAATTAATTACTCGTTAACTATTGCGAAAATTGCAAATGGTTCAAGACTTTTCTGTTCATCTCGATCCGTTCTACCTTCTCACGAGCTCTGGCACAAATGTTGTGACTCACCCTGTATAATACAATTAAGAAATAATAAAATTATATTGATCAAGTCTTTGAAAATGCTCCAATTAAACTTAAATAATAATCTATTAAGAATACTCTTTAAAAGTCGCCAGCAGTAATTAACAACATCAATGATTTTTATTGACCGTATCTGGCAAGTAAAATTCTTATTGCGAAAAATATTACCCCAACCAGGATATCCTGGTTGGGGTAATATTTTTCGCAATAAGAATTTTACTTGCCAGATACGGTCAATAAAAATCATTGATGTTGTTAAATAATAATTATAATGAGCATATGTCTTAATAAAAAAATAGACAATAAACCAGAGTATATATTATATTATTTAATTATGCTTTTATATTTTTGACAAATTTGACAGGTTTCCTTGATTAACTTGTATTAATCGACACATTAAATCGTATTAATTCGATAGCCACGCGAAAAATATGACTCATCTTATGTCCAAATACGATTGTCGTCTATCAGGAAGACACTGATAATTCACGAACAAGCAAGGAGCATGCATGTCGCGACTATCGCGCTACACGCGGAAAGTGAGACGTCGATTCGCTGTATATCTGTTCGACATATTGACCAGAAAGATTGGCCAAAAAGATACTTTTTACACATTTTTGCACTTTGCCGAAAAAATATTTTTTAGTTAATTTTTCGCTTTACCGAAAGGCGACTTTAAACTTCCTGAAAATGTCGACAATAAACCATCCTATAGATAGTAGACTAAATGTCCACTTACAAAGTTGTCTTCAAGGTGACTAAAAAATGTCTACTATCAGCCGGCAAACAGTAATTTGTGCTATGTGGATAATATTGTGAAAACAACAAAGGGCTATATCTTTCTTATTGGAAAATATTTTATTAAACAGTCCCCATTATATTTATATCCGTGCGATTCATCACTACTTAATACATATGTATACATATATGTTCTCAAAGATTTAAGTGACTTAAAGGTATGGCCTATTAGTCTCATTGGCAACAAATGTATTGTAGTATACCTTATATTGATGATAATACTTACGTATGTTTTCCAATCATACATAACTGTTACCACGTGAACCAATGCACGTGATTGTATCTCGAATCGTCTGGAGATCGGCGTTTTCTCTTATTGATACGGATAATGGGATTGCTGACACCAATCACTTAGATGGACTATATGGATAACTTTATTTCACACAGAATACGGCCGCCATGGCTCACGTACAACGACGAACTGTCGCGGTCGGCAGGGGGGCAGATCCCCAAAGTCAGCGCACGAGCGCCATCCACGCAACTATCGTCTAGGGCCTTACGTACTAGGGGCTCTCCTACTAGGGAATCAACAATAACATTGATTAATTTTTTTATTAATACTTTGAATTATATTTGTGAAAGTAGAATATGCATTATGATTGATAAGCTGTTTCAATAATTAAACTTAAGTTCCTATTATAGCTATTAAGTTTATATTTTATTTGATAATACGTATATTAGTATAATATATTTTTGTTTATTTGATAATTATCAATTTATAAAAATTTTACATGTATTGTAATAAAAAATATAATAAATTTTACCTTTGTATATATGTACATTTATTATTTACCTATATGTATATATTAATTAATAACCTATTAATTACATTAATAACGTCTTAATAACGTCATTATATTTATCAAAATGACGTCAAAATATGGTCATTTTTGTGACGCCAATTATCTATGACATTAGACCGTCATTTTGACGTCTTGGAGACGTCAATTAGTGGCGTCAATAGTGGTCAGTTAGGGACCAATTTTTGACGTCTAAATGACGTCCGTTTGCTACCTGGGTTGTAACTCTGCGATTGTAATCATAATGCAGAATGACCTTAAGCCTCATTGCAAATATGGTTTGCTCTTCTCATTGCAATTATATGTATAATATTTTAGTAGTTTATATCTCGCATTTGGTAAGAATACTTTATTATTTATGGACATTATCATTTATATAAATAGACAGTTTAAGTACACATTTTTATGAATAGTAATTATATAAACTTTTTTTAATAAAAAACGTTAACGTTTTCGCAACCTTAATAAGCTGTTTACGAAAAAAATTGATTTTAATACACATTATCTCGCAGCTTCTATTTCTATTCAACTAATTTCAATTAGTTATATTTAATACATTAATATTCATTTTATTAGAACATTATGTATACAGGCAGGGCCGTGCAAAGGGTTTTTGGGGCCCTTAGAAGTTACCATTTCTGAAATGAAACGCGTTACAGTTACAGTGGCCTAGTTTACATCGTCAAAACGTTAGTACGCGTATTAAGTTTAGTGCGCACCAATGCTTTAATACGTGTGCGTTTACATCGAATCACATCGAGTGTACCAACCGAAAAAAATAATACGAATTTAATTCATGCGGCGGTCTGCCTCGCGAAACAAATGTTTTGAGAGGAGATTATAATGATTTAACACAATTGATTCCCAAAATTCGTAACTTCTTTTTTTCATCCATATTCTTCTGTATTGTATGGCTGTCGTAATAAGTTGAGGAGGTATTGGATTATTAATTACTTTCCACGTAAAAATTAAATTCAAT
>NW_011967219.1:118663-126660 GCF_000949405.1 Vollenhovia emeryi
TGTATATAACATGCACTTTAACAGACTATTATTTTTATTTTTATTTTGACGTAACGTGAAAGATGTCATTTTGGGACAGGTTATGAAAGTATGAAACGAACAAAATGAGTTTCATGCGTTTACATCGTCATTTGTATCATTTGATACGCGTATCAGTTTAGTATGATACTCCTAATTGATATGCTCGTACCAAGTTGATCCGGCAGCGTTTACATCGTGCGTACTTAATTATTTGGTACGAATATAGTACTTGATACGCGTATCAAATACACGATGTAAACTAGGCCATTTACTCAAAAAGTAACGAATCGTTACTTTGCAGTTACTTTCTTGCAACGAAAATTAAAATATCATATCTGCATTTGGATTGTAAAGTGTCGATAAAGCCCTAGTAACACAAAGTATTGCAGCACAATATTGGAAAATAATGTCAATGCAATGTTATAGATTGGGTACGAATTGGTCAACAACATTGGTACAACATTGTAAGGTGGACGCCTCCTCTTATTTAGCCAATTTGTCGAAGCAGCAATATTGGTCCAATAATATTGGAGATAAATTAAGATATAGGGTGTTGAAAAAAAAGTGTGTAAACTATTTAAAAGAATTTATCATGCCCACAAATAAGACGAAAAGTCTTAATAAATCTAGGTCCGCAAATGAGTCGTTTTTGAGGTATTTTTAATTTTTTTATTCCTATTATTTTTACTTTTTCTTTTAAACGGGTCAACTCGTTGCTATGATTACCGAGATTATTGATCCATGAAGAAGTATTTTTACGAATTAAGTAAATTAAGTTATCATATTATTGCAAGTATCTAAAAAATGGCTCATTTGCAAACCTCTATTTATTAAGACTTTTTGACATTTATTTTTAGTTACACTAAATTCCTTAAAGTATAAAAATTAGTTGTATCTGGGTTGCTTTTAATGAAATAATGTTATTATACATATACATAGTATATGCAACATATAAGTAGAAAGCTCGTCTTTGGAGACGGCTTGTTTTATCATTGGTTCAAAAAGATCAATATAAACCCGCTTACATTAGTACATACTATAAGAATTATATAATGATAAAAATAATGTGCATGTATGTTAGAGTACATGTTATTAGTATTTTATCTTGGCTCTATAATCAAGTGTACACCGTCTTTCGCTGAAAGAACTAGATACTTTTCGCTGAAGATAACAGGAACCCGAGTCCGGGGGTGAAGACTGAATTTATATTTTGACAGCAGACTTGCAAGCCCAACTTTTGTTTGCATGTAGCCAAATCGAGTACCTGAAAATATTAGTAGATAGAAAATAGAAAATATTAGAGTATCATTAATTCTCGTGCATTCATTCGCTCAAACATTTCTTATTCAAATATTATTGCGAATTTTGCAAAATAGTATAGAACTTTTATTTAATTTGTTCCGCTCTAGAGCCAATAAAGAAGCAGAGTTTCAGATGAGATGACTTAAGGCGAAATCCTGATTGGATCGCGTAAGCAATTTAGTAGGTGATTTTTATAGGTAACGTATATTTTTAATTATGTTTATATACATCTATAATGATAAAAAATTAAGCTGTTGTACAGTTTTATCTGCTTTTATAAAAGTCCATATTTCAAGAGTACCTTAAAAAACGAAATCTACATGTTTTTATATTAATGTGAATGTTTTCTGTTGATATTTTATAAACTAATGTTGTACTTTTGTATTTAAAAGAGTATCCAACATAGGTATAAAATTATTATGGCAGTAGATAGTAAGGAAACGTTGTGTAAAAAGGGACTCTTCTATCTTCAGAAAACAGTGTCTGTAAAATTTTGAAATAAAAGAATCGAAATGACCATTATTGTCACCTTAAGTATAATTGCCATAGAAAATAGGTATGTAAGTAATGCATGTAGCACAAATAGTTTAGAAATAATGAGGTGAAATAAAATATAATAGTACATAAATTCATATTCTTACCGATGCATATTCGCGGACCTTCCCCGAATGGTAAATAAGCATAAGGATGTCTCTCTGCTACCACGTCTACATTGAATCGTTCGGGATCAAATTTATCTGGGTCTGGATATACTGACGGATCTCGATGCAGCCCAAGTACTGGTATAGTTATTAACGTTCCCGTTGGTATGCGAATATTTATTGTAGGTAAGTCTATTTCTTTGGTACATGTGCGATTCAATACTGGAAGCGGTGGATATTTTCTCATAGTTTCTGAAATATGTAAAAGAAAAGTATTAAGACTCATGTCTTCCAAAATGCAAACAATTTGTTGAACAAGTATATAAGATGTCCCAGAGCACCTTGCTTATAGAAATAATGAAGTGACTTTGTGCATTAAGATCTTCATCTTTTGTTTGATGTCTGAGAATAAGTGGAGACACAATGTGATATAGAGTACCTGCCTTTTACTACTTTGTGAAGATATGTCATTTCATTCAGAGCGTCGTAAGTCAGACCACCATGTTCTTTTACTATTTCATCGATTTCCTTGCGTGCTTTGTCTTGTATATCATGATTTTGTGCTAATTCGTAAAGAGCAAATGTCGCTGTCGTTGAGGAAGTTTCAAAACCAGCTATGAAAAAGATATAACTTTGCGCAGCTGCTTCCGCCATAGTGAGTCTACTTTTGGTTGCTATGGACAAATAAAACAATATAATATTATTGACAAGAGTGTAAAACGTGTTAAGAAATAATTTTATTTACCCAATGCTATACACTGACATTCAAAAGTTTGGAAGCTGTCATGTTTTTTAGTTAAACAAAAAATTACATGTTGATATGTTTAATTAAACCACCCGTAATAAAGGTTTATCATATTTATACCTGAATCACTTGTAGAAAACATTTCTTCTTCTAAAATTCTCTAACTTGACTGCTTCCACACTTTCGAACGGTAGTGCATATAAGTGTATATATTGTATATATTTTATATTTTCGTGTTGTGAAATCCATATTTCGACTTTTTTTTATGATCACATTAATTACGTTATACAAATTATTTTATATAAATATTATTATAACACATGTACATATATGTACGTACACAGGAATCACTGATGCCTTCCCATATAACTTCAGGCACAGGTAGAATACATATACATTTTCCATGTATGAATATGCAAAATGTATAAATATGTTGATGCACAAATTCATGTTGGAAGGCATCAGTGATTCCTAGTGTACGTAATATTTGTAACATACATGGTCAAACTATTAATGTCAAAGTGAACATAAAATATACTAACATGATTCATTAGTTGCCTCCTTGTCATCGTCAGGGTCAACATAGCCTCTCTCCATGAGTTGCATGAGCAAATTCATAAAGTCATATCTTACAATATTATGAGCTCGCCTATGTTCCACATTATCTCGAAACAAATTCATATAAAACTTGGTGACTGATCGGTCTGTGAAGGGGATGGAAAAGAATTCCATTACTTGCGGCACAAATATAAAAAGAGGGATCCAAATAGGACTCATCTCAAAAACTTTTTTTCCCTTGGTACAAAACTCGTTATTCGGCTCCTCAATGCAATTAGTTTTGATACCTAATGCCATTGACGTGATTACATCCGTTGTATATCTATAGTAGTAAAATTAACACGTTTTTTTTAGTAGAGTTTAATAAATTCTATTAAATTTGCGATATACTATAGTTGTTAACATATATCATGAAAATAATTCAAACAAACAAGATAATTAAGTTTTACTACGCTTTGGTATGACGAAATTGTATGACGAAATATAAAAGAATGTACGCCTACATGTACGTTGGGAACCGTTAAGAATCAAAGTCGAACGTATTTCATTGATAATTTTTTATGTGTGTATGAATGACCTTATTAAAAATAATTGATCTTCGACTTTTGCTCATTTAGATAAATTATCTTCTGCATTACTTGTAATTATGTCGACATACTTTGAAAATACATGTTGGCAAGAATGCCGTGAGTTCGAAAAATACTGTATGTAAGATGCATTTATTAAGCAGCAATATTTTATTTTTAACTAATATTTTCTTTATACTTCGTTAAGCAATAAATACTAAATCAATTAAAACATTTTTGTACAAAAGAATCATCTACTCTAGCACAAACTACTTATCCTTATTTTATGTTCAGTATTTTGTATTTATTTTTTAGTTAAATTTTTTTTCATTAACAAACAATTCCATTTATGTATATTAGTTCCTTCAAATAAAACTTACCTTGCAAATATATCTTTTACCTCGATGGAATCTTTCATCTTTGCTTTACACTCTAGATATTCTGCAAGTTTTTCGCCACATTCCTGCAGGATTGGAAACATTTGTTTTAATTTTCCCGAAGTAAAAGTGGGTGTCATCTTGACTCGCATATTTCGCCATTTCTTCCCAGGCATTGAAAACAAATGAGCGGACAATGGGTCAAGTTTCTCGTTGCAATACGTTCCACGATCATGGAAACTTGCAAATTCCTTTGTTAGCACCGTTTGTACAAGATCGTGATCGGCAATTATCAAATTTGGTTTAAAGAGTGAATAGGTTCCAATAACGCCATGATGCTTATATTTGATGTAGATATCATGGAGAAATACACCTGTTGAATTTTTTAAGTTACTTTTGTAGGTTTTGTTAATAGCACTAAAATAAACAACAAAATGTCATTTATTTTGTAAAAATAGTATGTTCTTTGTAATGATAAAGTTCAATAATAAATTAAATATGATTGTTATACCTAAATTATAATATGGCAATTACAGTTTAGTAAAATATAAAAGTACATTTAGTGGGAGTTGTACATGTATTTTTAATTTACTATATGGCTGTTAAATTTTATGATTCTTAACTAGTTTTAGTTCCAAATATTAATTTTATCTTTTTAATTAAATGATAAAAATATATTAATTGTGTATTTAAAAAAATTACGAACAATGAATTTGTAAAATATAAAAGTTTAACATAAAATATAATTGATGAGTATTTCATAAGTAGTATACATATAATTTGAATTTGCCACATTGTTCCTAAAGTGTTTAAGTTATTTTTAGTTTAAATATTAATTTTGTTTTTCCAATTTTAGTTAAATATTGAAACTAATCAACATTATAGTGTCTTGATATATACTACATGCACATTAATATTTCGTATAGATAGACCAGCACTACTTGCCTACTTGCACTTTTCCAAGTATGAGATTCGTTATATTTCCCGTCGGTACAACGGGTTCGAGGTAAAAAACACCTCTCTTGCGCCAAAAATTGAATATCACAAATTTATAATAAAGGTACACAATGCTCAGGGCAACGACGGAAGCCCCGATTAATTCTACGAGCACCATTGTTAACCTGAAATCTGACGATAAACAATTTTCTTATAAATGTTAACGTAGTGCAAGATTTGATAAGAACATTAGCTCTTAAATTTTTTTTTGTGCTTCTACAATTTGCACTAGATTCATACACGCGATTTATATATAACTCAGAGATTTGCAATTCTACTACTATTCGTATCAGATTTTTAGGTCGTTTGCAAGAGATTCAACTATCTACAGTATAATTGTATTTCTGTTTGCATCCTCTCTAAAGGAATACTCTACTAAAACTGAAAACTGAACGTGACTGTAGATAAGATATATATATATACGCGCCGGATATATATATCTATATATCTATATATACATATATATAGATAAGATATATGTTATACGCACTGGAAGAAATGGGTTTGTATATGTTGAGACACACGCATTATACAAGCATGCGGATAGTCCATATCATAAAGCTACCTGCTTTTTTGTGTGCGTGTACCTCACACGTATGTACGATACCATTTCCTGACCCCCCCCCCTCTTACTCTCTCTTTCTTACGGTATATGTATGTATGTGCGTGTGTGTATGTGTGCGTTTGTATGTATACAGGGTGCTAAAAAACTGAGTGCCATAAATTTCTGTGATAAAAGAATGACGAGTCCGAGCATTTTAAGTATAGGAACCATGGTTCGGCGACGTTTTATTACGGCGTGATGGGCGTTTCATTAAATCGTCACAACGTTTGCGACGCAATGATTTTATTTCGTCAATTTCATATATGTATTTACAATAACTGTTCAAAGTTACGACCTCCAACGTTCCGACAAGTCACAGCAACGGAGCAATGACTGCCGCGTTCTTTGGAATATTCCAGGCATGTGTCGGATGATTTCAGATGCCTCTATGATGCGAGCGACCAGATCCTCCTCGGATTCGACTTTTTCAGAATAAATCATATTTTTCATTGCACCCCAGAAAAAGAATTCGAGAGGCGTTAAATTTGGTGACCTTGCAGGCCACGTCACAGGTCCACCCCGTCCGATCCACCTGCATTGCAGGAATTGTGACGATTCAATTAATCACTCGTCACGCCGTAATAAAACGTCACCGACCTATGGTTCCAGTACTTAAAATGCTTGTACTCATCTATTCTTTCATCACATAAATTTATGGCACTTAGTTTTTTAGTACCCTGTATATCTTATTAAGGTAAAATTATATGTATACTCGTAACATTTCTTATAACGCATTCTTTATGATCAAATTTAATTACAATGCGTGCTCTCTAAAAATCAATTAGTGAATTATCACTGGAAACAGTGAATAGCCACTGATTTGCAGTTATAAATATACTACTGAAAATTTCAGTGGTATACTTATAACTGTAAATCAGTGGCTATTCACTGTTTCCAGTGATAATTCACTAATTGATTTTTAGAGAGTGCTGAATGGGTGACCTCATTTTCACTTCGACAACACGCACAGAGAAAAGTAAATCTATTTATAAGATCTACTTTTATAGCATTATTGACTGCATAGTTCAGAGTTTATCTTTTCCTCTCCATATATATCGTTAAAAAATTGTATTTGGAGGTTATAGCTTTCCACATTAATTGAAAATGTACTTTTGAATTTGGTGTATTTCTAAAAATGCCTTTATATGAAACCATTTCAGTACTTATTTTTTAACATTTTTTTAAAGAAAGATATATGTATATTCATTTTTAATTCCTCTAGGCCTATTGTTTGTTTTTTAATTTGTGCGTTATCAATTTTAATCTGATTATTAGTTACCCAAACAACACGTATGACTAAAAGGCATCTTTAAGACGTCTTTGAGTCATCTTTTAGGTATGTACGTCTAAAAGACGACTTAAAGACATCTTAAAGATGCCTTTTAGACATGCGTGCTGTATGGGTATTTTTATATTATCCGTAATAGAGAAATTAGCATTATATGATTTATACAAAACAATACATTTTTACAAAACATTTATTATGTTATTTTAAAACATCAAAGGCTGAGTAAATAAATGCTAAATTATAAAATAGGTTTTTTTTAGAAAACAGCAAAAAATATATGTAGCATTATCAAATATTTAATACTTTTTAAAAGACTTTGCCACAAAACCTGTCAAGAGCAACGAAACCTCTCAAAAAAGCGAGCACCGTTAGCGATTAATTTTGCTTTTTGGTACCAAAAGCAAGAAAATCGCACAGATTTACCTGACGACACTTCTTAAAATTTATACGTTTGAATTTAGCATTACGATATCTCCTTTCATAGAACACAGAAAGAAACACTAGAAACACTTGACCGCGCGTTTCCCTTTTATTACACGCGTCCATCAAAAATATTTATTTGTTCGCCGGAGCAGAGTAGAGATTAATTAAACTCGAAAAGTTTCGTTAAGAATTGCTTTAATTACGTGGTCAACTCTGATTTACATCCAACGGGGAGCGATCTCTCTGCATTGAAGTCACAATCACAAGTGTCTGCGAGAGCGCGGATGGTCTCCTTCACTGTCAACGTGGTGATCCGTAATTAATTCGAAATTTGATCGTTTGCTCTCGACTCTAAACACGGACCGACAACTACGATGTTATTCCGGACGAGATCGAGTTTATCTACGACGTAGGGCAGTACTTGTTTCTAACGGTACATCCCGGTTAAGAAACATTCAAGAAACCAAGCGGAGTAT
>NW_011967219.1:128222-144109 GCF_000949405.1 Vollenhovia emeryi
CCGATTAAATACAATCGGATATTCCAATTACATAATAACAAACGGATATATCCGATTAAATTGTATATCCGATGAAAAATGTGATCTGTTTTTGAATCAAATTTCATCGGTAACTGCATTTCATCGGATGTGTCCATAATTTAATCGGAAAACGTAATCGGAAAAATTAACCATCGAAAACACTACTTGGTAATTATTTAGATTAACATACTCCCCTCCAATAAACTTGGGCTGGACATATATTATAGAGGTCAACCTCCTGAGTGATCTGCAAAAGGTTTTAGCCTGCGGATGTTGTTTATCAAAAAGTTATTTACAAAACAATGTCGATGAATTATATGTAGTTATATGTAATATATCACCAAATATTAAAAATTTTGAAAAATGTTTTAAGCAAAAGTTGTAGATCTCTTTAAAATATGCATTTTATGTCCTATTCATTTTTACTGTACGTGTTATAGTTTTCCAGAAAAAATGATGGACTCTATATCTTATGTCCTCTCATCTAATTGTAAGCATGTATGTACATACAACATGGAGGATAATCTCGTGGGCGACTAGATCGAGATCTAAAACCAGCAGCACAAGATACTATTTCCTACTGGATTGCTTGCGATAGACAATAAAGATGCAGATTCAGATGAGATGACTTAAGACGAAATCCTGATTGGATCTCGTAAGCAATTTAGTAGGAAAAATAGTGTCGCATGTCGTCGGCTTAAGTACGTATTACTGCAATTTTTGTAATATATTCCGTTGGAGAGCTCGAGTCTTGAATCGATCTTATGGAAAACATACGTGAGAACTTTGCTCTTACACAGGAATTGCAGAACAATTGAATAAAAGCCATGCAAATATCCGATCGACTTTCAATTCCTCTGTGAGAACAGAATTTTGGCGCACGTTTTTTTTTGCAAATGATTCAAGAGTCAGATACCAATATCTATGTAATGATACATATGAATATTCAAAAAACTTATTGTAAAACGTTGGCCAACCTTTCTGACCATGACTGTATGTACATAACATTAACCAATTAAAATGCGACTGCTGTCTTCCAACGTTATGGCTCATTCATACCGAAGTCACGATCACAAGTGTCTCCGAGAGCGCGGACGGTCTCTTTTGCCGTCAACGTGGTGATCCGTAATCACTTCGAAATTTCATTGTTCGCGCTTGATTCTAAACACATACCGACAACCACGGTGTTATGGCCTTTCAGCTACTAGGTACATCTGCATTGAGTCGTTCAGGATCGAATTTATTTGATTTCGGATATATTGACGGATCTCGATGGAGTCCAAATACCGGTATAGTAATTAAAGTTCTCTCTGGCAAATGAATGTTGTCGGTAAATCGACTAAATTTCCTTAGTGCAGATGCGATTCAGTATTGGAACAGGTGGATATTTTCTCATAGTCTCTGGAATTATGTAAAAGAAAAGTATGAAGATACATTTCTTCCAAAAAGCAATTTATTTGAATATAGATAGAAATAACAAAATACTTTCGTGCGACAAAATCTTTATCCTGTTGTTGAAAATTGTATCTCCGGATAAGTGTCTTACATTATTATGTTATTTGCTACTTGTGCAAAATGAAACATCTGTATTTTTATTTTATTTATTTAAATGATTCGAACGAGGATTCGAATAAGTGTTAGAGACAAAACCATACGTATAAAATTTTGTGAGTATTATACAATAATTCGAGGTAAAGAAAGTTTAAAAATAAAATATTACGTTCATACAATAATTCTAGATAGATCATATAATGTTGTCGGATTAAAATGCTTGTCAGTGTTGTCAGAATGACAATCGTGTTTATTAAGATTCAGAGACAAATGTCTCAGATTTATCGATAACATGTAATGTACAATACTAAAAATTGTATTAAAATATTGTTGAACAGTTTTTAATATTTGTTTGAGAGATAATCTGTCTTCCGTATCGCTTGCAGCTGTATTAATGCATTTATAATAAAATGCATATAATAATAAAAATGTTTTTTAAATATGTGCTGTTAGAATTCTAAGTATTCTGCGTATAAAACTCATTCACTATAGAACTTTCTGTACACTTGCGTGAACTGATAATCTCCTTAACACTCCGTTAAGCAATAATACATTTCAAATTGATGATTTCAAAATTATGACAACGTTACTTATTCGTACTGCTTTTCTTATCTTCGATGCTTACACTAACAAATCATAACAAACTTGACCAACAAGATAACAATCCAAATAAACAGAAAATGTTTCAATATACGGTCTGACTGGATCTTTCGTGTTAATTAAGTAATTTTTTGCATGAAACTATATATTTTCCACTTGTTAAAACATTATGTGCCGATTACTTGTCTTGAAACGCAATTTCAAAATGAAGCTAGAATAGTGTAATTGTATAGTTAAATTAAAAATTAATCCAATAACACCGATACTAATAGGTTTTAGAACCACCTTTCTTTAGAACTATTGCAGAGAATGTACATAAACTCACACGAGAAATATTATTAGGCACCAAAGATTCAGTCCAAATGTATATTGTCAGGTACATTTTTTTATGATTACCTATTTTAATAACTTCTACCTCAAATTAAGTAATTTCTATTCTTTAACATTCAAAAGACTTTAAATGACAGTTTCTTTAAAAACAATTTACCTTGCAAGCCAATCTTTTATCTCAACGGAATCTCTCATCCGTGCTTTACTCTCGAGATGCTTGGCGAATTTATCGCCACATTCTGTCAGGATCAAGAACATTTACTTTATCTTTCCTGACGTCAAAGTAGGTGTCAATTTGACTTAAATATTTCGCCATTTATTTCCTGGAAAAAAAAAAAGTGGCCAGTCAATGGGTCAGTCCTTTCATTGTTGAACATTCCGCGATCATGGAAACTTCCAAATGCCTTTGTCAATACCGTTCGAATAAGATCGTGATCGGCAATTATCAAATTTGGTTTAAAAAGTGAATAGGTTTCAATAACTCGATGATCGAAAGATTTATTTATTTATTTGTTTATTTATCCTTATATTTCATGTAGATATCTTGGAGAAAAACACCTGGTGAATTTTTTAAGTTAATTTTGCAGGTTTCGTAAATTCTTAAAGTAAAAACGAATTACCGTGAATTTTTAGCGAACCACTGCAAACCACGAATCGCGCGTAGTCTCACTCAATACTTGCGCTCATTTATTATACATATACAGTTTTTGTTATTATCGTTATGCTTCCGTTAAGAGAAAAATTAAAAGACATTGCGGTTCAGGGAGTACACTGATTATATCTAATAACTATATTCAGTCATTAATTGATGTGTGATAAATGTCAAGATTAACAATAAAATTACTTCATAAATTATTTATTGTTGACTGATTTATTGCTCGCTCTCATTACATAAAAGCAATCTTATGCATTAGCAATCTTATGCAATAGCAATCTTATGCATTAGCAATCTTATACGTTTTAAGGGGATGCTGGAGTGATTCTGCACTTTCGCACCTTTCGCACTTAAAACTGTCTGTTTCGTGGAAAGATTTGTGTAATACACAAATTAAATGGCACATGTACAGATGATCGAAAGCAGCTTGCTATTCCGGCTAAATTAAAGAACAATATGATATCACTGAAACTATGTTTGTAAGTCTAATAAAAAATAGTGAGCAACACATATACTACATGTACTGTATGTATGTGTTGCTCACTATTATTTCTTATTGGACTTATAAACTTAGTTTCAATGATGCCGTATTATTCTTTCATTTGGCCGGAATAGCGAGCTGCTTTCGATCTGTACACGTAAGTCATTTAATTTGTATATTATACAAATGTTTCCGCGAACTGACAGTTTTTAGGTTAGGAAGGTGCAAAAGTGCAGAGTCACTCC
The DNA here is from genome assembly GCF_000949405.1 of Vollenhovia emeryi. Taxonomy (NCBI): domain Eukaryota; kingdom Metazoa; phylum Arthropoda; class Insecta; order Hymenoptera; family Formicidae; genus Vollenhovia; species Vollenhovia emeryi. The sequence goes on from NW_011967219.1 coordinate 132,106, forward strand.
AGCATCCCCTTAATCCTACGCATAATAAAATCGCGTATCGATAGTTCTGTGACTGAAGGCCAACAATTTGAATTGGTGCGTAGTGCGAACTCGAAAAATAGACGCGGAAATATCATCATTGGACTGTTTATTGGGACAAATAAATATTACCACATGCCTCAGTGGTTGAATTGGTGAGACATCCGCCTAGAGTGTAGGGACGTCTAAGTTCAAACTCTGGCTAAAGTAATATTTTTCGCAATAAATTTCTTTAATTAAAATTTTACCAGCTGTATCGATTATTAATTTCCTATATTGGTTAATTATTCACTGGTGACAATACGTCTTTGTTCTTGCTATTTATGCATTAGTATAACAAAACTTCGGACGTGCTGTAACTATAAATTATAAATGTATACTCGTTCAGTAAATCTACGCGAAGAAAACTGCTCCATATTATCAGCCTTCACGGATATCGTCCATTATCGCAAACAAAATGAGCAAAATGTCTATATTATTGCAAGTCACTGTCGGGTAATTGGCGATACATGACAAGAAATAACAGTCTTACGCTTCTGTTCTTATGCGATGCGTATTGCTTTTCTTACAATTATTAAATTAGTTGAATCTCGCTAAACTAGGAAAAAATAAGATTAGTATACAACGTAATTTTAATAAATAAATGTCAAAAAGATGTTAGAATGACGAATAAAAAAAGTTTGTTGTTAATATTATCTTTCTTTGAGAGGAGAGGCTATTTCTTAGACATGCTCAATCCATTCATTTCTTTTATGTTTATTGTAGCAATAAGACTACTTGTCAACTTCAAATTTTATTCATTAGCAATAAGTATACTAATTATAGTATATGCTAAGTATAGTAATATGCTTGCTAAAGACACTATTATTTTATTTCTGCTATATTCTTGTGTATCCCAATTGAAGCTAGATATGCGTTTGTTGGTGTATTTTAAATACTAACAAATATTAATTTGATTGACTCATGATTATTCTCCTACAATGCATTCACTGTGACATAACTATACCTTGCGAAAGCCAACAATTTAGTGTAATGTGTCACTTTTACATAACATAGAGGAAATATTAAATTATAAATCGATCAACGCGTTTACTTACTAAACGTGATAATTATTACGCAAATTTATAAAAATCACAAAAAGTTATCTATTCTTGCTCCTCTTTTATTCAAAATGTACGACAGAAGGCTGACAGATGGCGCAACCAATATCGTTTCGTACGTTTTGGGTAAAACAAACTTTTGTATTTTGCATTATAGAAAAATAATACCCTTTTATAATTAAAAAGTAATAATTGTTTTATAGAAATGGTTTTTTTCAAATCTTTGGTATTAGATGCAGTATCCGAATGATAATTGTAATCAAGTTTTTATGTGAACTTGTATGAGAGAGAGAAGAAGAGAGAGAGATTATTTTAGAGATTCAATTTGTAACTTTAAAAGGATTAATTAAGCGAATAACTATTTCTATTCTCTTTATCCAGATATTTGATACCAAGAGGGTTTTCACATTACATACTAAATATGTTAAAAACTAAAATACCTAATATATCTTTTAGATGGCATTCTAAATGTTAATTTAGATTACATTTTTATACAATTGTCCTTTATGGATTAGCTATATAAAGATTCCATTTATGTATTACCGACTGAATACGAGTTCTTTGATTCCTCTGCCTGAAGCAGGATGGTGCTAGTGCCAAAAAGCTCAATTTTATTATACATATATATAATAACAAACTATTTATACATATGTCAAAAGGATCAAAATTGTTTCCCTTTTTATATAATTATCACTAATTTTTTAAACATTTTTATTTGGAAATTTTTCCTAATCTTTATTGAACTTTACAAATAATTAATTTTCTAAATTTGTTTCCTGTGTTTTTTTTATTTCTACGTAGTTCTTTATGTTGGATGATCTTCAGTAGTTCTAGTGTTAATAGAACACATGCTTGAATTTACTATACTCAAAGCTTATCGAATCTTTTTATTGTTTGCGAGCATCATATTATTAAATCGTACAATTTATTATGAAAAATGATAAATATACTTTTTAACTATTACAGTGATAACTATTGGATATGAATTATTGCTTCGGAAAATATTATTGCCATCGAATGTACCTGTATGTACATATGTATATCTGTATCCGAAACAATTGATACGATACGATACATGCATGCAATCAATAGCCGTGAAACCGTTGGTTTTGTAAAAAGTGTAGTGGATACACTATACTAAGTATAAATACATCCGAGATGTATTGATATAATTTTTTAAATAGGGAGAAGAGAGGAGAAAGAACGAAGGGTGAAGGGAGGAGAGATTGTGTTTTACAGGAATACAAAAATATAAATCCATGACGGGTGTTTTTGACCAATTCAACTGTAAACGTGTTAGAAATGTGCGATGTGGCATGCGTAGAGAACGACGAGGGCGTTTTTATTTTTAGTTACTAAGGATATGTTGCTAGGAGCGCTGGAGCTTGCGATATTTGCTTTTGCGAATTGCAGTTATGAACGTTACCTTTTTTTGTAAGTAGATGCATATGCGAGTATCAGTGTTTGCATTTACTGTTTGTAGATGTGTATTTCCTGTACTAAATTTGTTGCCTTTTGGAGGAACATATCTTATACGTGTGTAAAAAAATATAAAAACATAAGAATATACATAAATATAAAAATATACATGCATAAATATTAATTTAAGTGATAGTAGTCTGTTTAGATTGTTTACTTCTAAGTGACATTAAAAGTTTAAAGCTTCGATCGTCAAATTAATAAAATATATAAAAAATGATTGTGCATTAGTAAAAATAAAATTTACAAAAACAATAACGAAATTAAGAAAAATTTCATTGAGGTTTAAGTAAGGAATAAATCGAATTTGCCTCGGCTCTTTATTGCTCTTTATTTACTGAAATAACTAACTAGATTACAGCTTCGAGTTTGTGCGGTAAGAAGAAGATTATTTGAAAATTCTTCAGAGAATAAATTATAGTGTAATCAAGTAAGTTTTAATGTATTATATACACTTTAAGAATAGTAATTTTAATTATTAGAGTAACATTATTAGTATACGTCTTGATTGCCAAATAAATTTGCGAAAAGGTGTGTGTCATAGAAATCCGGAATTTGGTTCTTGAACGCTTTGACATTAACGAAACGGATGCTTATATTTAACTCTCACCTAGCGGATATATTCCGTACGTCGGTTCTGGCCCATATCTGTTATACGTCAAATAATCGTTTGTTTTACTTCTCCCTCGTCTGACCGACTAAAGCGTATTACCAACAACAAATTAGGAACAAATTGAGCGATAAAAGCCGTTTCGCCAAATCGTTCCAACGGCGGAATCGCATACAAATTAACACGTTCCTTTAAAAAAGAAAACTAGCGAGAATTCAACTAAAAAATTTTTAACATTTAAACTCAACTTGTAATGTGCGTATGTGTGTTACTTGTTGATTCTACCATAATTGAAAAATTATTCTATCTTCATTTAATCACCGTGGTGCTAAAATAATATCTTAATGAACTTAAAAAAAAAGAGTGCGCACAAAACCGCGCAATTTTAACAATATATACGCCAACGTCTGACATATGACGAAAGAAAGAACAATTGATCGATGAAGATGATCGGAAAAAAATAATTAAGCAAGCAGTGGGAACAATAGGCATAAATTAGCGTGTGAAATAAAAGGATAGGGACACTCGTTTGCATTCAGAACCGCGCGCGCGTTAGTTGATTCCCAATATGATCGTCCTCGGTTCGCTCTGATTACCCGAGAGGTCAAATCACTTGTACCTAAAGTATCTTATTTTTCATCTCGCATTATGCAATTATGTAGATTCTTTTTGTGTGTAAGCATCCCTATTTCGGGACATCGACATGCGTATAGCAGATGGCGCCGCGAATTTCCCCCGTCGTTCACGCGTATCTAGCCCCATCCATTCCTGGCCGCGCCGCACTGTCGACCATCGGGGATCCTCAGTACAAAACCACCCCCGGAGCTAGCAGTGGTTTATCGCTAGCTACTGGGCGATGGTACGCGGACACTTGCCGCGACTCGGCCAATACGCTACCAACGATTTCATCGACAAACACCGCCGAAAGTGTAATTTTCAATGGTGAGGCTATTTCTTCGACTGAAGAGGTTTGCCGAAGTGCCGAAGCTGCGAATTGGCGAGCCGAGTTTTCGATTTTGTTTTGCCGCGTTTTCGCCGCGTCGTTTCGGCGGTCGACGATAGGAAACGAGCACGTGCTCTCGAGAAAGTTGCGTGTTATTGTTAAAAATGACAAAATCGCTTCAGAAAACGGCTTGTTCGATCGGAGAGAGTGTGCGAGATGTAAGTGCGGGCTTCGGTTCTTCAGTCCAACTTCTCACTTGGCGGTAAGCGGCGAACATATGAAAGCGTCACGTTACCCGCAATTTAAAGACTCGATTGTCGTAATTTCCTGTTACTTTAATACTCGGAAATATTCAGTGCGGTGCAATGGTGATTTATAGAATCTGGGGCGTTTGATGTAAAATCGTGACGCTCCTTGAATGTGCGCCAGCATATGGAATTGAAAGCGCAACACAATTAGAGACTATTTTAAATCGACTTGCAATATCGATTGCGAAACGTTTATTTTTAATGAAATAAACGACGATCTATTTCAAGGCAAAGTATGCGATCATTTTATTCGAGCGTACGATTTATTAAAAGAAGCCGACCACTGCACTTGCAGAAACGAAGTGAGCAACGTGATTCGCGGGAACCTGAGTTTCGCCAAGTTTCTGTCGTAAACAAGTGTTAAAAGGTTTACAATCTAAGTTATATATTTAGAAATCGGTTATTGCACCCCGTTGATTCGCTGTTCGATCAAAAATCTTAGTGCGGTGTTTTCCAATTTAGTTTGGCGCTCGTTAAAAAGTCAGCGAGCATCGGGCTGCTTACGTTCTCATGCGCAACCAAATGGATAAATGAAGTTATTATCATGGTTATTATCGCGGATCCGATATTCCACTTAAATTTTCAATAATTTGAGCGGAAAACCGAGTTAAGAAGTAAATTATAATATGTTAATAACTAAAATACGTTAACATTCTCTCGTGCAACGAGTGCAGCCGAGACTTGTGATTCCGGGATCTCGCGATTCTCGTGACTCTTCAAAATTCGAAGGAAAATTCCAATCGAAGGGCAATGCCGTGAAAGAAATGAGCTATGTATCGGCGGATCGCGAATCGCGAGCGCTCGATGCTGTTCGGTAACGAAAATGAGCTTCGCGGGGAAAAGAGGATATTCTCGGCATCCTCGGCGCAGACAGAGGCCGCGGGATCCCTGTGACGAGATTAGGATTCTACTAAGGCGATCCACGTCGACTTTATTATCGCTGTAATATTACGCAGAGTTCCTATTTCATCCTCAACTCGGTTAAGCCGGCCTAACGAGTTTACCGTAACGCGGTTACGAAGAGATCGCGCGCGTCGATTCGATCGCAGGTCGCAGGTCGATCACGGTGGGCGGATTCGAATATGAAGCCGGAAGTCGCGAACGCGAGCGACGCGCTTCTCAACTGCAGCACGCAATTTACCCTCGCGGGCGATGTCGAGGCCTGCAGCCGTTACCACGGATTCGACTACGAACTGGTGCACAGCATCGTGGTGGTGGTGGTGCCATTGTTCTTCGGTATAATCGGCATTCTCGGCTTCGCCGGGAATTCGCTGGTGGTCGTGGTGGTGGCGGCGAATCCTGGAATGAGGTCGACCACGAACATCCTCATCATCAACCTCGCCGTGGCTGATCTGCTGTTCGTTATATTTTGTGTACCGTTCACGGCCACCGACTTCGTGCTGCCGTACTGGCCGTTCGGCAACGTCTGGTGCAAGATCGTACAGTATCTGATCATTGTCACCGCTTACGCGAGCGTTTACACCCTGGTCCTCATGAGTCTCGACAGGTTGGTACGTCAAGATCGTTGCTCGCGATATCCGAGCTCCGCCAGCGCTGCGCGAACTCTCTCTCTCTCTCTCTCTCTCTCTTGGAATTAGACTACACCGTAATATAGTTCGTAACAGAGGAGTAAATCGCGCGTAAAAGTTGAGATAAGGCCGCTAGATGTATCGGCGCGCACAGACAATGGCTATCAACAAGTACAAAACGGAAATGATATACACGGGCCATGCGAATAAAGCGAGACGCTGCGCCCTTGGCGGAAGTTAAATGCGGAAGCATTTGTTCACTTTTATAAAGTAGAAACACACGGGGCGCAAAAGTACTTTCTGCATTTCCACTTCTTTTTTTTTCTCCGTTAGACGAATTTGTACGTAAATATTGCTTGTTGCCACTGTCACGGCGGAATCAATACTGCAATCATGCAAAAGCGAATAGAGTCGTAACGCACAATTCGTAATATGTCAGCGCCTTTGTATATTTCAAGCACGCGAAACGGGAAAATGCTTTTACAGAAACGTAAATGCTCTCCGAAGAATCTCGCAAGCGGCAGATTACCTTTTTGGATATAAAAATAGTAAAATCAACAGAGAATAGCTTGTTAGTCGCACATTTTCGTAGCGTTTGTTCCAACTTTTTTAGACGCAAATGCTTTAGTACGCGGCTTTAAAAATTGTCCTTTCTTTCCCTTCGACGTATATCATTCAACAAGTGCGAGCATTCGCCCCGCTTTATTCAGTTAGCTGATTAAACTTGATTTTGATATAAACGTGAGAGGTCTGCGGAAAATAGAAATTAGATTACAAATGTACTTGTCGATAAAGATTACGTAGCAGAACCATGCGAGATAATAATCTATTCGAGCGTACGCGAGCATTTTGTTTCGCCTGCGCTTCTCTTAACAGAAATTTGATTAAATTTTAAAATCTCTTTCTTTCTTAATGTAAAATGAATTGGCTATTAGTTTTCACTAGGTAATTCGTTTTTATTAAAATTATGTCAAAGTGAGATTTTCTAACGGGTAACAATTGATGAGAGATTAACGGGTTGAAAAATTATTCAAAGAACATTTTTTTAATTTTTACCGAAAGACGAGGCACTTAATGTAAATTTTTCACTTACGGCGCTATATAATAACGAGCGGAAAGGAAATATCGTATCCCGCATGCAATAGTTTCCTTGTCCTTTATCAACGGAAGCTTTCCCGCTATCTTTGTCCGGGCTGCCTTTCAACACGGACCTTTCCTGCAGCTTTGTAAAACGCCCCGGGCTTTTCGTTTGACATTTGATTCATTGTTGCGCTTTGAATCGCGGTGCGTACGGTTTGCGGGACTACACGGGATATATGCCGTTTGATACATTCATCTCAGGCAATTTGAACGTGCCAATTTCAGCGACGTAGACCATTGTAGACATTCGTCGCCTCGTTCCAATATCTGCCGGCAATATTTCATCTGGCGAGCGCCCGCACTCGGCACGTACGCTTCCCGTACGAACTCGATTAAATTAGCGACTTCAATTTTCATTATTCAATCTCCGGCCGTGGAGATGCAGCTCCGCGAGATGCCATTACATGAATTACTAATATTATTTGTGATAACACATTATCTTGTATCGCGAGATCAAACTACTACGTTGTTAATCTCACGCCGTTGTTTTCATGAATAATGTATAATGCGCGTTGAATAATGACGCCGGATTCGGGATTACCTCGATATCGACGGTATATCATTTAAACGAGGGCGGAATAAAAAAAAGGGGGCACTCTATTATAAAACGTTACGGAATTCCAGCATTAACCCCACAGCCTTTTCCCACAAGCCTGTCCCATCCTTAATATCTTGTCCGTCGGCGTCGAGTTAAAAATTCACGTGCAAGCAGTTAATCGATCTTCCTTAATCGATTTTCTGCATCCTACTTTCAGTCAGAACACTAAACTACGTCGCAAAAGGCGCCTTTCATCCCTCGTTCCTTAACTTTTTTCCCCTCAAAGCGAATATGAGGGAAAAAGGCAGGGATTATCTCAAGTTGATTTTTAAGTGCTGACGCTCTAGGCAAGGATTAACTTCGATATAATTTGTAAATTGAGCCTCGGAGACTAAGCGCCGCTTTTAAGCTAACTTGTGAACTGATTCGGCCCGAAACTTTACGCTATATTAAAAAAAAAGAGGCACGGGCGACGGAAGACATTAAACATTTTGTGCGCCCTTTTAAGTAGTCGTCTCCCGGAAAGATTTGCTAAAACGGGCGTTTAACTAGCGGTCCGATCTGACACGATGCCTCGATCGAAAGTAGAATCGCGTCAAGGTAGGGAATTGCTCGCAGGTATCTAGCGGTGGTCCACCCGATCGCATCGATGTCATGGAGGACGGAGAATCACGCGATACAGGCGATCTGCGTCGCGTGGGTGGTGATCCTGGCGTTGTCCGCGCCCGCGTTCGTGATCCACGGCGAGGTAAGCAAGCCGCGAGCGGCGCCGCGACGCTCCCCGCTCCGCGAAGCCTGCCGTCGTTCTCCGGTGCATCGCGCATCCGTAGGTTCGCTACGTGTTTCAGGAGGCAGACAACGGCCCGTCGGAAAATCAGACCGCCTGCCGGATCCTCGAGCAGTACGACTGGACCTCCTTCCAGGTGTCCTTCTTCCTCACGAGCTACGTGTTGCCCCTGGTGCTGATATGCATTTTTTACATGGCCATGCTGATCAAGCTGTGGCGCGGCGCGCGCGTCAGCGCCGAGAGCCGGCGCGGGAGGAGAAGGGTCACCAGGCTCGTCTTCGTCGTCGTCGGCGTCTTCGCCGCCTGCTGGTGCCCTATACAGGTAACAGGGGACCTCGTCTCTCGAGGGGACGATATTTCTTTTCGCTCTTTTGGATACTCCGTCATCCACGATGTCGTTCCGGGTCGTCACGTTGCAGGTGATACTGGTGACCAAGTCCCTGCAGGTGTACCCCCTCACCACGGCGACGGTAATGGTGCAGATAGTCAGTCATATCCTCGCCTACACCAACAGCTGCATCAACCCTTTCCTCTACGCCTTCCTGAGCGATAACTTCCGCAAAGCCTTCCGAAAGATCATTTATTGCAGGCCGCGAACGGAGACGAACAATCGGCTGGGACCTGCGACGCGGACTACTAGAGCTGCCAGCACTGGCGACATTCTTTAGGTGAGCAATAGCCCTATTTCCTTTACTTGTCGATACTGCGAGTTTACGGGGAATACGTGCATCGATCTTTTCGGGATGCTCTCACGTCATCAGCTGCGGCTGTCGCGTATATCGCGATTTTCCCCTCGCGCAACGTGGACCTCGTTACTTTTAGCTCCAGTTTTGCCCCTCGAAACATAATGTCGGCCTGCCACAAAGAATGTCTAAGAATAAAAACACGTCTCTTGCACTTATATCTTAACAAGTAATTTCCTTATTTGGAAAATAGTTCTTGCCTTTGGACGTCACCTCATTTTCACTCTCCGCCTTCGGAGAGTTGGAAAGTAATATAAAAATCCGACGGCGCTTTTAAGCGAGTAATGGCCGCGGAAAGGGAAGAATCAGGGCGGCGCAGTTCGCATCGGGCCGACATTACCAATCGGAAAAGTCATATTAGATCTCGAGGATTAATCGGTAGCGCCCGATGGCGGGAATTAAGATCTCAGGATGAGAGATCTTTAGGTGCGATATATCTCACGACGTCGTCGTTTTCTCCGTTCCGCCTCCCTCTCCCGAAGCGATATAAATTTCTTCGGAGGATGCCGAGCGGAATCGTGCCGGCACTTAACGACGTTACTCGATTTACTTACCGACTACCGGGTTCGGCTCGGCCCGGCACGGCTACGCGAACACGTAACAAAATTTTCCTCTTTTTCCCCCGTTCGCTCTTCTCCAACCTTCCTCCCCTCAGCCACCCCCGTGTCCCTGGACTCAGCGTGGTGTACTGCCATTAACACGGTGACGTTTTCACAGCCAGTTTACCCTCACTGCCATTTTCGTCTGTCCCATCTACAAGCGGACATCGGTAAAGGGGATGAAACGGGGGAGGCGGAGCGAGCGGGCGGATATAGCGGCGAACGCAATCTTGTACCGCAAGGCATTGCCATTAATGTTAAGTAAAAACGCTGGGAGCGGGTGCAGAGTGGGACGGAAAATTTTCATTTAAAGCCTGTTCCTCGGGGTCGCGCGAATGCCTTCGCGCATTCGAGTGAATGGCAGCAAGAGTGTCTGGTCGGGCATAATAATCACTAAAATTTCTCATATAAATGCGTTGCTGAAAAGCGTGAGATTAACTGCAGGGCACCGCGAGTCGCTACGTGAAAGTATATAGATGTAAAATAATTTTTCCGCGCTCCTCGTCTTACGCGACTCTTATTGGTACAAACGAGGGACAATTCCGGATAACTTAAAAGTATTTTCTCCTTGCCTTCTCGCGATTGGCGAACCGATTTATAAGAGATTCAATAAGAGAGTGTTTCAAAAGAATTACTGTGATATCGTAGGACAACACGGCATTTTGATGAACTTTATGAGAGCTTTGGAAAGTTTATTATACATTTTACTAATAAAATGTATGGTAAAATTTAAGAAAACTCCTATGAAGTTCTTCAGAATGCCATGCTGTTCGGGTTAAAATTTAAGAGAAAATTCTCTCCGTGTAGTGTAAGAGATATAGAATTGACCTCCTGCTTGGAACACGCTTGTGCAACACGACAGCATTGTGTCATTCCTGCGTCATTTCGCGGTTTACAACTCGCGTACCTTCGGAATGACTGATCGTTTAACGATACCGAACGTCTGCGATATCTCCGAGTTCTTCTTGTTCCTTATTTTATCTGGAGTTACATTAAAATCGAAGTCATAGGTCTAGTTTACACCGATTGTTTGATACGCGTTTCAAATAGTAAATAACATGGTAAATGGGTTTAGTCATTGGCTGATGGGTTGAAATACACTATTTGATATGCGTATCAAACGCGTTACAGTTACAGTTACTAAAAAAGTAACGAATCGTTACTTTGCAGTTACTTTCGTGCAATAAAAATAAAAATATCAAATCTGCAGTTGAATTGCAGTGTCGATAAAGGCGTTTATGCGCAAATGCAAGGCCTAATGCGATCTGTGGTGGTTTAAAAAAATATAAAGTAGCTATTAATGTAACTAATTAAATTAGTTACCAGTTATCGAAAAAATGTAACTGAGTTACAGTTACAGATGGGGAGAAAGTTAAGTTAGAGTTACCCAAAAAAAGCAACTGTAACTGTAACTTCGTTACAAGTAACTAATTACTTTCCAACCCTGGCCATAGTGTAACCATAGTATAACTGGTAGGTCTACTCCGTCATTCGTTTCATTTTGCGTCGCTCCCTTCTGGGCAGAGCAATGAGAGAAAAGTTGTAAATACGTGCGGTAGTGTTGCTTTGACGAGCACGGGCCCGTTTCACAAACATCAGTTAACTGCTAACCGACGGTTAATTGATTATCTCTGTGTCTTCTTAAATAATAAGACGGACAAAGATATATTAAACAAGTCGACTGAACTCTAGTTAACAGTTAACCGGTGTTTGTGAAACTGGCCCTACGTATACACACACATCGCTGGATTGCTGACCAAAGAAATGGCGGAATACCACGTGATCGGGACCGCAAGGATCAAAGGGGCCGGCAGAGAGTCCAGCAAACACAAAGTAACAGTTATACAGGGTGTCGGATTCGATTCGGACCACTCCAAAGATTATAGTACATTGGATCAATCTGAGAAGAAAAGTTATATACCATTTTACAAAATCCGTAATTATTATTGCGTAATTAAGAAAAACGTCTGAGCCAATAAGTGCACGAAGGAGCGGAAGGCCGGACTCGGCAACATGCAAAATGGTGTATCTGTTGACATCTCTCAAGATCCGATAGCAAGAGGTGGAGTCACGCATCGATCGATGAGAGACGACGGCGAGCGGGGAGCGGTGAGCGGGCAAACGGCGCGCAGCGAGCGAACGCGCGACATATGACACCGCGCCGAAAAAGTTTTTCTGGTGGTAGGAGAATAATACACCATTTTGCATGG
>NW_011967219.1:145111-167958 GCF_000949405.1 Vollenhovia emeryi
CTGCCGAGTCCGGCCTTCAGTTCCTCCGTGCACTTATTGGCTCAGACGTTTTTCTTAATTACGCGATAATAATTACGGATTTTGTAAAATGATATATAACTTTTCTTCTCAGTTTGACCCAATCTACTATAAACTTTGGAGTGGTCCAAATCGAATCCGACACCCTGTATAACTGTAAGTTAAAATTTCCTACTCAACAATATAACTGTTATATAACACGTGTGTTATGTAACAGTTATATTGTTGAGTAGGAAATTTTAACTTGCAGTTATGTAACTGTTACTTTGTGTTTGCTGGGAGTGGACCTAACTGGTTGTACTATTATCGAAACTGACCAGCTAAGGTTTTTTCTATTCCGCGAGTCTTCCAGATTTTTCTTTTCTACGATTTACAGACGGGGATTCTTTACGACGCACGTAAGATCTCTGTTTCAGTGACGCAGAAAAAGGAATTGGCGGATACGTCATATCGCGTCAACGGAATTCCGTCTATTTGCTTTCTGACTTGTTGTCGCCTCGCATCGTTTACACGGGGCGCGTCGAAGGTGCGTTTTTTTTTCTTCCCCCTCGGAAAACCGCATTGCGACACGTCGCGGGTGGCAAACAAACCTTAATCAGATCGATGCCTTTGCCGGAGATTGACGGCTGGACGGAAATTCAATTAACCATTCTTTGTTATCGGTGCCGCGTGTTGTTTCGCACTGTGGCGGTTTGCTCTTTGATCCCTTCCTTCCGCCCCGACGGACGAACGGAAAAAGTTACCGACGATGTCGCGACGCGTTTGCATTTATTACCGTAATGGTGACGAGCCCTTCAGGATCCGAACGCGGGCATTAATTAGAGTTAACCCTCCGTACAATATTTACACCACAATGGCCTAAATTTGAGATTAAGCGTGTTTCGTTGAACTGGTCGGAATTATCAATACCGGTCGAAATTATCAGGCTTCGCTTCGCGGTCTGTTAAACAGATGGGCCAAGGTAGGTTTAAACCGAAATGGTTTACATCAGCCTCTTCGCGTAAATAAGGGCGCCCGTAATACACCTTTAACGCACGCCGATCAAATAATTAGTTCGATAATTAGCTAGCGGACAAAGTTGGTAAAAATTTATATTTTGATTATTTTGCGATAATTATCAGAGATGATCGATATCGTTAAGGGGATGCTGGGAGTGATTCTGCACTTTTGGCACCTTTTGCGCCTAGAACTGCCAATTCGTGAAAACATTTGTGTAATATACAAATTACGTGGCTTTTGTGTTCAGACCGACAGTGTCCCACTATTCAGATTAAGTGAAGGAACAGCATGGTATCATTGAAATTAAGTTTAGAAGCCTAACAAAAAAATCTATTCACTCGAATAAGTTACAGGTCAGGTAACCTATAACTAATTCGAGTGAATAGACTTCTTGTTAAGCTCCTAAACTTAATTTCAATGATACTATGCTGTTCTCTGATTTAGTACGAATAGTGGAACACTGTCGGTCTGTACACAAAAGTCACATAATTTGTATATTACGCAAATGAATTGACAGTTCTAGGAGCAAAAGGTACCAAAAGTGCAGAAACACTCCAGCGTTCTCTTAAACGGTCAGTGATTTCAAAGGTACGGCAAGAATTGTAGACTGTGAAATGACGTAGGAATGACACAATGTGCTGTCGTGTTGCACAAGCGGGTTCCAACCACTGGGTCGATTCTGTATCTGTTACACTACACGGAGAGAATTTTTCTCTCAAATTTTAACCCGAAAATCGTGTAATCGTTGAACAACATGGCATTTTGAGGAACTTTATGAGAGTTTTGTGAAATTTAACCATACATTACTAATCAAAAGACTCTCATAAAGTTTTTCAAAGTGCCGCGTTGTCGCACGATTACGTGATTTCCAGAATAAATTTTAAGAGAAAATTCTCCCCGTATAGTGAAAATGCTAAAAGCGAGTGGCTTCTGTCTCTTTCTAACCGTCCCCTTAGAAAGAGACAAGCCGCCGACTTTTAGCATTTTCACTATATTGTAAGATTTAATCCCCTGGCCGTGCAGTCAGACGAAAACGCCGTATTTTACGGACGAGACGTTTTAGAAAAGGATAAGCGAGTCGGTAATCGACGGCGCCTCGGGAACGACGGCGCTCGGACGCTCGTAAAAATGGCCGTTCGTTGACTAGTGCAAACAAATCTTAATCAAGTAGATGTATTCCGTGAGCGACGAGATGGTAATCCGATATCTCCCCGTACCGATTCGATCTCGTACTAAGCTCTGGGCGATATTAATGGCTCTATTTGCGCGTCAATACCGGCGATTTACTGTCAATACGGAGTCACCTAAACTATTCCGCGCCGAGATTAGAATCCGTCACGTTGCATGCCGGCGTGACTACGAGAGCCGCTTATTGTCCTTTCCCCGGTTTATTAATAGACTTCGGGAAAAGCGTCTCGAGCGACTTGAGCGAGACTAATTTTCACTCGTGGATTCCACTCCGCTCGACCTTCGTCGCGAACTTGTAAGTTTCGCTAAAAATAACGCCGCCAATAAATGAAGGAGACGTTTTAACGACGACTTTTATCTTCCGCGTCTGTAAAATGATAATTTTGCTCTTTGTACCTTTGAAAATTTGATATTCCATCCGGGATATTTTTAACATGTTTCTCGCGTTATTATTCACATTCGCGGCTATAATTATACTTTTCTGGCGTGCGGTGGGAAAATGGCGTCCTCTCTTGTATAACGTAAAATCCGGTCGCATTAAACGAATGAATGATTTACAATTAGAAATGAACAACGGAAATTCGGTTTTAGTGATACACGGAGCGACAATTTTTCTCTTGCCCCGCCTCGAGAATCGCGACGTTGTATCCGTCGCCTTCGCGCGCCGTTTTGCACAATTAGCTTTCGAGAAGCTCCCGGGCGAGTATCGATTTTCGCGTTGTTTTAATTTAAGGCGGGAAGAGCGCCGAGTGCTGCAGTTTTCAAAGATATCCCGAGAAAGTTGCAGCCTCCGCCGTCGTGACAAATGAGAATTGTTTGGCAAGGGTCTGAAAATGTATATCATAAAGTTGACATCTTCCCGAAATGGTGCGCAGGGTGACTGCCAAAAGAAACGCTTCGCCGTCTTTATCGAACAAGCATAGCGAAGCAGAAATGAATTGGAGCTCTGACAAGTAAGACGCGGTAAAAAAAAGAAAAGAAGTTCTACGGGAAGTAGCGGAAACAGGGAGGATAATTTACGTTCGGTTGATACGCGTAAAGTATTTTAATATAGCACGAACGCGATATTCCAGATTAATATCGAAGAAATAAATTTCCCGTGGTTTCCAGTTGTTTTTATAATCTCGTCCCGCGGCGTAACGCAGGGATTTTGAAAGCTGAACTCAATTAAAACTGGATAAGCTTTATCTTACTAACATATTTCCAATTTTAAATGTTATACATTTTTAACTTTTCCATATGACGTTATTCTTCCTGCGTTTTCAATTTATGTGCGCCACGTTATCGCCTGTGATAACGCCGGGCCCTAATTTAAATACATAAAAAAAACGTACCGTGTTTTTTAATTGTTTACTTTCCTCCTCGTATCTGCGACTGTTCGAAAGCTGAAAGAATTGCTGACAAAATTGAAGCGCGTGTATACAGGTGATAAAAACAACGCGTGGCTTTAATGTAGGGCGTAAATGTGCAAAACCTGGGCTAAAGGAAATACCATTTGCAAGAGACGCACTGCAACATTCGAATATTGAAAAAGCGATGCTTAACATATAGCGATCTAACGAGCGCAGATGAGGGCGGGGATATGCAAATTTGACAATGGGGCCGTACAGATCGATGATGAGAAGGTCGATCAACGACGTTGGGAAGAAGCCAGAAATCAGAGGAAGGATAAGGCGAAGAGAAGAAGAGAAATAGCTGGTAAGCGAGCGCAAGGTAGAGACGAGGGAAGGATCGAAGTACCTACGCCTACCTTCCTCTGCTTTTTCGACGAGAAACGTCTTCCGCTTATTTCACGAAGTGGCCTACTTTCGATGCCGCCCACCTCCCGCGGGAATTATAGAGAGATCAGAGAACGGTGAACCGAACCGTGGCCGCGGGAGAGCCCGAGAAATCTCAAGGAGGCCTTTTCGAAATGTTAAAATCGAAGATAAAAACCCTGGCAATTATTTAAACGTTTCCGAGCCGGCATGGATAGCGATAAAAGTTCAGCCTCCGTTAGATCCTGCGGTTTAAAGGGAAATGAATATTTAAGAGGCTCTTGTGCGATTGCATTTTTTATGATTCCCGTTTTTACGCGTGACAAGACATTAAACAGCTTTCGAGAGAAAGCGCCGGATTCGCGTTTCACGCCGGGGAAATAGGGAAAATAAAAGGCGAAGGATGAACGTTAAAAAGACTAGTTAGTAAAGTGTAAAAAAAAATCTAGTTTAATTTGCAGGGGCACGTTTGTGTTTTACATTTAAATGTTGTTTACTGTTGCAGACGGTAAATTCACCGACGACGGTGATTGGCACCAAGCTGATTGGCACGTCCTTGCTCGCCACTGTTCGAAAACGACGAATACTTTACGGTCCTATAGAATGTTTCGATGTTTGATGTCATCTAGCAAATACACTCAAGCGCATGTCCCTCGATCCTTTTAACTTCCGCCGGGCGCGTAAGCATTCAACTTTTATATTCCCTCTATTTTTCTTTATCGAGAAACGAGATGAACAAACAGCGGTTATTCAGGAGTAATTGATCAGAAAGCGCTATTGATCAGTAACCGATAATCCCCGATAACGCGACGAGGTGCAGCCCGTTGCAGGCGCACCAGGAAAGGGATCCCGCTCGCATCCGGTCATTATAAATCCGTTGACTCGCCTCCAACCGATAGATTTCGCAGTTCCGATTCGAGCTTGCGGATTACGTTACACAAACCCGTGCCGATACATGAGTGCGATGTTATAATATCTCTGAATGTAAAACGCGGACGCTCATTTCCCGACGCTCGTCCATTCAAGGTTGTTAATTCGAAAAGGGCCTCGTCACAGAGGGCTCGTCGCGAAATTATATCCACGAATACTGTAAAACGTATCAATAAAGACATTGAGACCCACGCCGTTTGTCCACGTTATTCGAGCGTCCACGAGAAATGGGAACGCCATTAACATTTCCCCCCTAATGTTTGTTTGAGGCTGGGTGTATCGGAGCGACACGGAAAATCTGGTCGGGATACAACAGTGGCTTAGTGCGACGGAATTCCAAGTTGCGCATTATTTTATTTACGGTAATAAGAGAAGGTACCAGCGAAATTAATCGTTTAATGGCTAATAAAGTATGAAAAGCGGCGAGTCATCTCTCGAAATTCCCACTACCGTGATTCGCGAGATCTCAAATAATCTTTTCCGCGCTGAAACAGCAGGCATTGATTTATTCTCCGCTGATCGATAAACAAACGGAGCGAAATAATATTTCCACCGAGCTGTACGCGAGAGGCAGATTTACGGGTTGATGATATTAAGAGAGAGGATAACATTCGAGCTCCCTCCCTCGTATCGAAAAAATAATGGGGTCATTTATCGGCGAAAAAAGGGCAAGGGTTTAAACCCGAGCGTGTATCTTGTGCAATACACGACTCCCGTATGTATCTCTCGCGTACGGACGTTTTGCGACAGTTAATTAATAATTTTTTTTTCACAATTGCTAATTATTGCCCGTGAAATGTAATCTGTTAAGGTAGTTAAATTCTTTCCCAGCTGTTCTAGTCGATATGAGACTTGATTGATCAAGAAAGTTCAATAGACGACGAATTCTTTTACATTAAATTCAAGAACAGATTTTTACACACTATTGCTTCTCTTAGAATGTTAAAAACCGATAAAATAAAGAAGAGTTACAGAAACGGAGCGTTGATCGTAGCAACATTGCATTTGATCGTGAATTGTGAAAAGATATTTTAATTATCATAATGGAAAAATCGTGGTTACGATATAGAGGGCGTTTTATAAAAAAAAGAAAGTGTTAGGGCAGAAGCGAAAATGCAAGGAACACTTAACCGGAAAACAAAGAGAATGGCATAACCTACGTTGCCACATCCGCAAGGCGTTACCGTGCACGAAAAAGTTTACCTAGGCAAATTTTTCTTTGGATTTACCATACTCTGATACCGTACGGTCAGCGTATGATATTATATGAAATTTAAACATGCACTTCTTGAAACATTCAACTACTTTTGCCTGATTTTTTGTTTCAATCCTTGTTGTAGATTTTTTGCTACTGACAAATACGTGTCCAAGTGTCAGGTTTTCTGCCTCAGCGGCCAATGGCGATAAGCGAAAGGTAAAAACAGTTAATTTGAAGTGATTATATCTCGGAAACTATACGGTAAAACAAACCCAAATTTTACACACGTACGTATTAATATCTGTAAGTTGAAAGAAAATCTGTAACTTTATCATTTCTTTTTACCTAACTACCTTAAATTGACCCCCCAGCGAGTTTGGTTATCACGTGGAAAACGGTGACTTGTCGCGTCGTGGGAGGAAAAGGTGCGCCGCTGTTTTTATTAATTCAGTAAGCGCAATTTTTTCGTCGCCGACGTAATAATCCTACATTCGCCGGTTCAGCGCTTTCCCCTTCGGCCCTTCGTCGCGTCGCGAGTGGCGAGGGCGTAATGAATTTCCTTTGCTCGGTACAGGCAGACGCGAGAACATCGCCCGTAGCGACGGGTATAAGCGGTTTAACGAGACGGCGGGATGACTTTAAGTAGGTGGAGTTAAGCAGTCTAATGATCGGCAAGCAAGAAGAAATCGAATCGGTCCGGATCTCCTTTCCGGAAGTTAATGTACTGGAAAAGGACTACGCGTCTCCCACGGGTGGTGAGGGAGGGGTGGGGGGAGGGAAAGACGTTCTCGGCGCTTGACGATTCGAGCGAATTGCCGATAATCGCGTTAATAAAGTTAATTGATGCGCGAACGGCGTCGCGCTTTATCGCCGCTCGCTCTCGAGGATTTTCACCCCGCGGGGTGCATAATAACCCTTTGATCTCCACAGACTCCAGCCCTGCGTACGGGAGCTTACGGGATCTTCACGGTTCCGTCTCGATGGCCATCTTGAAGGAGTCGTTCTGTGTGGAGGAAAGATGAGTGGCGCAGATGAATGCGTGAAATGTTCATCCGCTGAACAGCGAGGAGATGCGGAGCTATCTTTTATTTTCGTCCCTCTTTGAGCGATCGTTCAAAGTGAAACGTTGCACTCGTAGAGATTCATAAGAAAAGGGGAAGAAACCCGCGCGAGACTATCCTCAGCTCCGATCTTCGCTACGTCTCGTCGTTTAATTTTAATTCACTATATTAAATCCGTTATTTCGTACTCGAAAATTTGAGGAAGAGGGTAGACTTGAAATCGACGCTATTCGACGAGTCTTACGTTCGACCGGCGCAATGTGACTTCTTTTTACTCTTATCGAACAATATCGACGGAATGCAAAACACAGCGCGCTCTCGGGCGTGTTACCTGTGCAGATTAATATTATATTCCGGGAGATAAAATTTAATTTAATAATGTCAGTCCAATGGCGTTTTTATGAATACGAGAGATCGCATCTCGCGCCCCCGATAATGAAAAAGATATGGATAGGGAGACGGGAGGAATCCGAGTCGCGCACGTTTACCGCGCGGTCGGTTAAATCTCATTTTGTCTCAAGAGACGTTAATCTTTTGCATTATACGTCCGTCGCCGTCGCTCGCGCACGATAATACGTGAATAATACGAAGGGCATTATTCCGCCGAGCAGCGGCGTGCCGCTCAAAGAACGTTTTTACGAGTGCGCGTAAAATTAAATGGATTTTACAGTTTATGAGTGCAACACGCGACGCGTATAAAATATCGACTCATCTTCGTATGAAGAGAGCTGAAAGAACGGTATATATATATATATATATATATATGTACATATATATTATATGTGACGCTCGAGGGCGACCGAACAAAATTACATGGCTCGCTCGTCATAAAGTAAAAGCCAGTCCGTGCAGTGGCAGAAAACTCATCCTGTAAACCATGAAGACGCGAAGCAAACTAAATACAGCTTGACACGTTTCAAGGACTGGGCTAGGTCGCGAGGCAGGACTGAATAGACTTAATCCTTTGAGACCGGAATGCCCTTTCGTCTGGCGTTGGGAATAAAATGTGCATGGCGAGCCTTATCGCCATCGAGACTCAAGTTTACGAACGACTTTCTTACATATATGTGTGACGTAGAAGTTCTCGTTCCCTCGAAGGAACGGAAGGTTACACGTGTTACTGCAATCCGACTAGGTCCTATAGTACACAAGTTTCAGCCGTGTAAAAAGTGCAGCTGCAAATTTACCGGAGCCCGGCGCCGATAGGAAATAAGCGTGTAAGTATACGCGGGATCTTATATTTATCAGATTGATCCTTTTCGTCCTCGTTCCCTCACGTTCGAGATAAATTATCTCGCCGCGTTCTCTGGCGCACCGGAGTGTACACCGGTTGGCTCTATTCTACATTATTTTCGGCTAATGAAATATTCGAAGATTACCGAGTCCATTACGTGGGCGAGCTTCGTGAAATGTTAACAAACGACAGGGGAGCAGCGGGCGAAGACGCGTTCGCGCGCGACCACCTCGGCACAGGGGGATGAAGACAGGAAGTATAGTAGCCAGAGATTACGGGGAGAAAAAGAGATGTACAGGAAGAGGGAAAGCAGGGGGAGGGGAATGAGCACTTGAAATGGTCGGGAACATTTTCCCGTTGGTGAAAGGCGAAAATACCTACCCCGCTCCTCCATTCACCTCGCTCGTTCACGTTCCCTTTTGTCGGAGGATCGATGAACTCTTCGCGTGAAACAATAGGAGGCGGACGGGATTTGTGCCGCGGGGTAAAACGAGGAGCGAAACGAGCCCCCGTTCCGAAGGGCGCGTGGCAGAAAGCAATGATCTTCCGCCCCGAGGCGACGCTCGCGGATACGCGAACGCAAAGCCCCGTGTCCTTCATTTCTGCTTAATCACTTGCACCCGAAAGGGTCAGGCGGGGCAGATCGATTATCGCCACTTGGGATTATTTCAGTTTAATTCTTTCCGCATTGAAATAATGATTTCGCGTACTGCGCGTCTACAGTTCTATACACATTCAGTTACGACGGGGCACAACCGGAAGGGAAAATTGATTAGCGCACACTTTCGTTGTTTTGTGATTTCTTTCGAGATTGCGCCGTATTAAAACGCAGTTTAGAATCGGCCGAGAAAGGAATAAGTAACGAACGTATCGCGCAGATGTGTTTGAATTAACGTTTCCCTGAATTAATTTCCTTAAAGTCATCGGCGCATTTCCATATTACGGCTCGCTTTAGATTCCTGTCAGCTCTTTTTTATTACAATCATTACTTAATGGCCTCTCCATTGCGCAACAAATCGCGCTGGGAAGTGGCGCTGAGTCTTTTAATTTTTAAAATGCATATAATTACTCTCGCAAACGCTCTTTACTTAATTTGCCCTGCATCTCGAAGGTCCCGCATTTACACTCAATCATCCCCTATCTTCGGTCAAAGGCGCCAGCGGTAAGGAATCAATGGACCCTCTCTGCCTCCGAGTGCCCGCGATGGCGGTCGAGAGTTAAGTACTTAGGGATACATTCAGTTATCGGATTATTCCGGCAAACGCGGGATTCCACCTCGACACGTTTCGGCATTAGGAGTAGCGCAGCCGCCGGCATCCGACCGATTTATGGCTTCTACCTTAAGTGAAGCCAATTAGGGCTCCTTCTCCTCCCACGAAAGGACCGAAATCGCGAAAAGGAAATTGCGCGCGGCGAGATTGGGCCATTATCTTAATGAAACGAACGAGAACTTGCCCTCCGTACGTATGTCGTACTTATCAGGACACTTATCAGCGGGCCGCGCGCGCGTTTCAGGGAAGAGCCCGCAGCCGGAAACCCATTCGAAACAATTCGCAGACTCCCGCGAATGGACGTAGCCACCGTTTTATTTCGCAGGACTTATCGCCGGCGTCGCTTAATCTATCCCCGGCCATCTACTCGGCATGACGCGTCGTGACGCGACGCAGTAACAATGACCTCGTTCCATAAACTCCTGGCATACTCGAGCGTATAAAAATGCCGGCCGTTTATAGCGCGAGGCGCGTACAGGAAGCGGCTTTTCATCGGCCGTGCGTTGTACGGACGCCCAACCCTCTTCCAAGTCATAAGCTAGCCCCGGTTAACTAGTTACGCTGGTCCGCGGGGACAATGCTTCGGGGAAAAAAAGTGGCGGGGTTTTTATCATTTTTCTACGAGCTCCGCTCCGCGTTTCTCGCGGCTTACTCTCGCACATATGGGCGTTTGGACAGATCGACAAAATAGGCAATTCTTCTCCCTCGCGACGCCGCGTCGATAGTTCCTGCGTGCTCCGAGAGATTATGGAAGAAATTTACTCTCTCGCAAAATAAATTGCAGGAGTGTTTCAAGTATGCAGGCGGAGACGATGAACTTTTTTTTTTTATTTATTTAATCCCGAGCAGGTGAGCTTTTTTAAAATCTCAAGTCGAAACTTTCGTTTGACGGGATGAAGAGGCCGCGAGGAGAAAAGTACTGCGCTAACGCCTCGTAACTTCGAAATTAGATTAATAAATGGTCGGAGATTAACTGGGTAATTGCTCATGAATAAGAAACGCCGTAAAGGTTTTGCAATAACCTTGAGGAGATCTTCCTGCCGTTGAAGAATGTTCGCTGGAAAGTAAGCCGACAGGGGAATCCCGAGATTGCTCTCATGGAGAATCGTTTCACTCAAATGCTTTGCCTGCGGAGGCGCTCCGGCCGATTGTCGTCGGAAGATTCAGAAGATTCCAGGAAATTGGAAAACATTCTCTAACGCGATAGCGCGCGCAATATCTCGCGATCCAAAATATACGGAAAATTTCGGCGAGTCTTAAACGACATTTAAATATAAATTAAAATTACTCACAAATACGAGGTCCGTTCGGAAACTCGCCGAACAGTGTCCTCGTAATTTTGTTCGTGCGGCTGCGACTTTTTCAGCCTTGTTCACCTCGAAATGCGTTTCTTCTCGGTTGATACGCCATTCTCAACGGCGTTTGCATTTCTGAAAGTGATCCTTGTACGGGTTGCTCGAGATTGTGCATACGCCCGTTTGCGAATTTTACATTGAGATTCGATCAGACGTCGAATTCTTTGACCTTTCGTAAATTTTATTTCGCCAAAGGAAGTTCGCGACGGCTGGGTCGGGAAAATGTCGGTACGAAAAAGCCTGAACAGCGGAAGGACAATGCATGGGTTCTTTCGCCACGACACGCGCACGCATCGCGTTGCTGACTCGTCGCACCAAAACAAAGATGACGCCTGTTCAGCCTCTCTGCGGGCCACGTCCTGGCCCTCGCGGGCTTATTCTCTTTTCCCAAAACCGAAATCCACACTGGGAGACCGTTTAATTTCAAGTTCGACGTGCAATTTTAATCAAGTACACATTTTCTTCTTATTATCTTATCTGGCATGTACAGTGATGGACAGAATGGTTGCGATACTTTTTCGATAAAATAATATTAACTCCCTCAAAGTGCTTCTGCGAGCGATCGGCCCACAACCCCTATCCCAACCCCTAACACCGAGTAATAGTTACATAATATCAATATTATAATTACCTGCTGTAATATAACATGGGTGTTATATTACATTTATCTTGTTGAGTGGGAAATTATAACATTGATGTTATGTAACTGTTACTTGGTGTTTACTGGACGTTAAAAGATACAACTTTGACAGTTATTCTTCATTTTATTTCATTGGCGACCGGGTCTGAAATTTCGCGTACTGATAGATAAAATTTGCCACCACGCATACTTAAGTTTAATTTCTTTCTACTGTTGGTCGGTTTATGCAGGAAGCATCGTAAAAAAAAAGTCTGTCCGTCACTGTATAATTCGACACGGTTTCCTTGGAAGCGCTTCCGCTCGTATCGATGTCGCAGTTGAGCACAACTAAATATAAAGCTACGACATGCGTGGGCTACTCCAAGATCATTTCGCCCCACGCGCCAAGTCCTGCGAGAAGAGACCGGCGCGTAATGAGCCTAATAAACGTACACGCCTTGCGAATTATTCTCTCGGCGCGGCGCGTAAGCGACTCGACGGTTAACTAATGAAAACGGGGCTAACGGGGCAAAGCTAATATCGCACGGCCGCCGCCGTTATACGGCGTTAATGAAATTTTATTTCTCTTTCGTGCAACGCTTCGATGTAGCGCGCAACAAACAACCGCGATAAACCGAGCCGAGCTGTTGTCCGTGCGGAAGTTCTAGGCGGATCGCGGAAAGGAGGCGCGGACACGACGCGGAGGAAGACTCGGGCGTGTACACTAGGAATCACCGATGCCTTCCCACGTGAATTTGTGCACATATCAACGCATTTGTACACTTTGCATGCACATACATGAAAAATGTATGTTTTCTATACGTGGCTAAATTCACATGGGAAAATTAAGTTTAGAAGCCTATGAAGAAATCTATTCACCTAAATAAGTTAAAAGTTTTTTAACCGACAGTGTACCACTTAAGTAATCTGTAACTTGTTGAAGTAAATAGATTTCTTTTTAGGCTTCTGGACTTAATTTCAATGATACCACGCTGTTCTCTCTACGCGTAAGCCTTGTAATTTGTGTATTACACAAATGAATTTTCACGAATCGACAGTTCTATGTACAAAAAGTGCAAAAGGCGCAGAATCAGTCCAGCATCCCCTTAACGAAAAGCGGATCGATCCGGCGGGGATTACAATTAAATCAATCATTTTAGGCGCAACAAATCACGCCCCGAAATCGCTCGCAATTCGAGCAAACTGAAATAACGCCTCGCGCCGTAAAACGGAGCGGCATGCTTTATGGTGTGGACTACTAAAACGGGCAAGTGTAGCAAGATAGGTACATTTCCCAGATGCGGCATGTAGATGCAGTCGGAATGGCAAAATGATATTAGGTAAGTAGACAATATTCGCGCGACTCCCCTCCCCCCTTATTCCCCCGCGTCGGCCTCAAAAGTTCCAAATGCATTCCTCTTGATTTCAAACTTTACATTCTCCCATCTTCAATTTTTCAAGTCCCATAATCTGAACTTTTAATAGCTTTCAACAAGATGTACGAAGTCTCTCGAATCCCAGAGTTTAAACTTTGCCCCTCTCGCTTGCAAAACATGTGGACGTATCGTTTTGAAACTATAATTTCGACGCGATACTGCCGTTTCTCTAGTCCTAAACGATTATGTCGAAATATTGAAGAAACGAAAAGAAAGGAAACAAAGTGTTTGCCAATGCTGAAAAGTATCGGAAAAAACTAGACTTCGAGTAAAAAACGCCCGGTGAAAATCAGTTTTTTACTCCAATCTTGAAAATCTTTTACTTGACTATATCTTATATCTTCTTTGGATATTTGACGCCATATTATTGTTCTAAAATTATTTTGCGTTCATTTAAACGGTCTCTGTGTAAAGAATGTAAAGATTTGCTGTACATAATCAAAGCGGCGGTGGCTATGTCTGGATATACTTAGGCCGGTATTCATAGTCCGTTCTTATTTCAAGATCATCATACGACCTTTTTTCAATTAGACTGTTAAACTGTTAAACGCAGTGTTTTAAATATAACAATGTTCTACTGTATGGTTCGCACTCGATTTTGATATTATTTGTGCAAAAAGCCAATAAAAAGATTCATGCGCGCAAAAATTAGATGTGACTGTGTCGATAATACAGACGCCTTAAGGATCCCCATATGTAATGTCTTAAAATGCTATGGTTCTGTGATTGGTTAAAAACGTACAAGTAAGATTATACTTAAGATAATCCTCAATATAAGAACAGATTATTAATACCGGCCTTGGACCCGGTACTTAATGTTAGTGTACACTAGTGCAAGTGTCTGAATTCGTTATTAGGCATTGAACAACGTTTCCGCCTCCATATTTGAAGTTAAAAAGACAAAAGACGCTGAATAATACCGAAATAACGTAGACATTAGTCGTTTTAACGATGAACATCAAGAAAAATAATTCTATATCCTTTCTTAATTTCTTGCAAAACCGTTTTTTCATCTCTAGTGTTTGCACGAGACTTTCTCTATACCAATCTCTTCTAATTTACGCTTCCTTCTCAGCAGCTCGGATAACACGCTGCAATAATAAAATTAATTTAGAGAATTAGTTTGGCCTTTGTCCGAGACGAAAAAAAAATTTTTTTCGAGCGTCCTCCTGCAAGATGTGCCTCGCTTTGTAGGTCGAGAGGGTTAATGCAATACGCCCACTTGAAACGCGCGGGCGGACTAGAACCGTATTAAGTTCCGTAGCAGGCTCATCGAGGGTCTCTTATTAATTGACAGATATTATTTGAAACGCGATACATTTTCAACCGAGCGCGGCATTGATAGAACGCAATCAACCGCGATTAGCGTAGATTGCGTAGACCAATGCAGATCGCACGACGGAGACGAGCTTAAAGTGTAGATATTTACCTCCTCCCTTCGCAACCGCGGCGCTAATCCCATTGCAACAAATTGGCGAATCGATAAATATGCTGCCGGGGAGAAACGACGGGCATTATCGCAACGACTCGCGATCTCGTCCGCGTAAATTCGTCAGCTTTTCGAGTGACGCGCGCACGCGGAGGAACGATATAAATTTCCGGTTATTTATGCGGCCGTTTCCCCGAGCGTTTATCTTGGGCGGCGATATCCAACAGAAATGCCAACGCCGGAGACATTTCTAACTGGGTTTTCCTCTCTCAGCGGTGGAATAAATCTTGGAGGGGAAAAAAACCCCTACAAATCGTACAAATATGATCCAGTCTGCGGTGGCGCAACGCCCGCGAAGACGCTCCATAATTCCTCTTGCCTGCGAAAGATAAACTCGACAGCGGGGATAAGGGCGGTTTTCGTCGGGACGTTTCGTGGGACGTGCACCGGTTTAACAACACCGACACCGCAACCGGACGCTACAGGTGCGGGCGCTGTTCGTGTCTTGTCGTCTCGTTTAACTAGGTGTACGATACCGAGGGACGCAAGTGGAATGCGACTCTCGTGTAGCAACGGTCCAATATTCGAAGCAAGGCAATCAAGAATTCGATAAGCGCCGGATTGCGAACTCGAGAGCTCGGAGTTGAGAATCCGGGGTTTATGCTCCGGAGGGTCCTCGGGATGGACGGTGCCGAAGTTAACGGTTAGAATTCGGAAGCAACATTGTGTTTACGGTACAATTTCCATCTTTCGATCACGCGGATGACACTGCGCGTGAAATTGAGGCAAACTGCAACTGTAACTTGTCCTAATGTCAGCATCTGTCAACAAGTGTAGACATTCGTCGCGTTCAAAGTTACGTTAAATCGGCGCGCAGTTCTCGTTACGAATTATTTGGATTGTTCGTAACACTCTAATATTTTACGAATTTTACCCCGCGTAACTAAAAATCGCAATTAGCTATTCTATCTATATTCAAGATTTTTAAGTAATACTAATCAATTCTCTCAATTGGTTCTGCCGATATTCAGTAGCGCAAAGATAATTTTTACTTAAGACAGGCTAACCGAAATGTTAAGTTGCTTAACTACAAAAAAAAACTGTCAAAATGTTTCCCAGAGAAGAGTTACAATCCAAATAATTTGATTACTATTGTAATTGTGGGCCCCAAAATGGGTTGCTGTCTTTTTCTTCCCAGAGCACGGCATTCGGGAATCAACATTAGACTGTTTATTGCGATGAATATTTCCATGTGCCTCTGTGGTCGAATTGGTCGAGACGCCCGCCTAGTAAGAGGGAGATCCAGGTTAAAACCCTGGCTGGAGGTAGTATTTTTCGCAATAAATTTAATAATATGAAATATTGAGACATTAACACCCCGTCACGGCTCTTGGCCCTTTGTTCCTTTAAATCCTAAGAAATACTTGACGTCCAAAGTCGAAAGTTTGCCAAATAAAAGTTGACATCAGGTTCGTCACTCGGCGGCCCGAAGGTGATTTTATGCGTTGTACACAAACTTGCGTGCCTGTATTTCTATTTTAAGAATCCCCATTGCCGATCCCATTTAGTGATGACGTAAACATCGCGCAATGTAGCGACCTGAGATATTTCTGTGCGCGTAGGGAACAATCGCGCGTCTCGAATAACTCCTCGGATTTCGAGGAAACGAGAGGTCGCGCCGAATCGCTGGCGGGGCACGACGGAGCACCAAAAACGAAGTCGGGAAGATGAGCCGTGTGATTTCTGCGGTCGTCCACCCGGCGACGATGGTCCCCGAA
The DNA here is from genome assembly GCF_000949405.1 of Vollenhovia emeryi. Lineage (NCBI taxonomy): Eukaryota > Metazoa > Arthropoda > Insecta > Hymenoptera > Formicidae > Vollenhovia > Vollenhovia emeryi. Next base: position 161,385 of record NW_011967219.1, read on the forward strand.
GGTCGAATCGAATAAAAGTGGGAAATCAACCGCGGCGACGCGCGACGGTCGCGCGAACGAAGTTGGCTTCTTTCTCCTTTTATAATGGCCCGACAATGGCCCTATTGTTTCACCGCTTCATTATCCACGCAACCGCGCTTCGGCCAGAAGGAGACACGGTGTCGGTTCTTGGCGAAAGTCCCCGTATCCGGGATTTCACGGCGGGATTGAACGACATAAAAGAAGGGTGGAAATGGGTCACTAGACGCCCGGCGTTGGGGAAGGTCTCTAGGTGAGCGAGGTAAAATCCAAATCGCGTCGCTGTGACGGAAACTCTTATATCGCCCTCGTAAGGAAATCACGGTGAAGTGTAGCAGTGAGGTTGAAGTAAGGTTGGCCATGCCTCTGCCGGGGTTCGTCCTATCTTGATACCTCGCTGAAAAGAAAGGGAAGAGAACGCGAGCGAGAGATTTGTCGCGTATAGAGAAGAACATCCTTTGGATCAAGTGGAAAACCGACGGAACGAAAATCAGAGTCATGCGAACGAGCATAATTAGCTAAAAGGTATAGGGCTAAACTGATTTTTCCTCATTTGTTTCTTTTATTTAATAAAAGCCGCCCGTACACAAATTAACCTAATTAATCGGAGTGGAAAAATATGAAAAATGTGAAAATAAAAGGACGAGAGAGGAGAGATAACTGAAAATATAAACGGCTAAAAGGCCAAATTAATGAAAAGCAATGCGCATTGAAAAATAAATATGGTACAATTAATAAACGGGATTAATCCGCGCAAAAAAAACGATATTTTAGTTTATGCACCGAAACGTTTCGCGGTCCTGGGGCCGGGTTTATTCCTGCTTTTTCATCAGAGACACCCTCGAAGCGGGAATCGGGCGACGACCGCGTTATTGCCTTATCGTCTCGACGTGTTTTCGGACAGTCCTACAATTCCGAATTTTCCCTCCTCCATTGTCGAGGCGCCGCACGTCCGGGGATGCTTGCGGTAACTACGATACCACCGGTATATTCCCAGTGAGCAATTCTGCGTCAAAGAATATCCGATACCCTTCGTTAGATTTCACCTCGCACGTCCCGAAGTGGCGTGCGGTGACCACTAATCTTGATTCAATTCACGAAACGCTCGCTTCGCTCAAATTGGACAGATCTGGAGATAGGAGGGTGGACAAGTCGCAAATCTCACAGTGTCCACGCACGGATTTATCTGTAGGGAAGCCACGAAAATACAGAGAGGAAGAGAGAAGAAGAAGAAACTGGAGGGAGGGGAAGCGAGAAGGTAAGAGAGTACGGGAGAGAGACGGAACTGTTCGCTCGATTAACCGATGAATTTCCCTGGACGATGATCGATTACCGGCCGCCATATGGAACAAGTATCGAGGGAAGTGACGTAGCTCTGGTCGTCGACGTTCAGTCGATGCGATGACCCGGAATGCGAGCGTGTACGCGACACACGGTGATCCCTGAGTTCCCTTTGGCCGTCCCACCCCCGGCCCCCTTCCGTCCTCGTTGTCGACCGCGATCAGGAATCTCCCCCTCGCTTCCGGTCGCGGGGAATAATTTCGCTCGGCTCTTAAACGCGAGTCGAGCCCGGGAGGGGTGGGGCGGGGGTGGATCGAAACGGGCATCTCTAAAGCCACGCGATTTTACGGGGGAGGTTTCGCCGAGAGTTACGACGGATCTAGTGCCGTCGGCGGGGAATCTCGCGTATGCACCGCAGCCGCGAACGTCACCCCCGGCCGCCCCGCGCTTTACGACGCCGGGTGGCACGTGTGGAGCGATTCCACAACGGCTCCGGCAACGAGCTCTTTCGGCTGAGACGGCAGCGGTAATTGGATGTGATTAGTGCGCATCCCGAGAGACCCGACAGACCCGGCACTCTCCATTCAACCCCTACTATTGTCTGCGCGCTCAACTACCGCCGCGATGTAATCGCGAGGTGTATTTTTCCCCCCGATTGTTTGGCGCAACCTCGCAGCAGCCACTCGTTATGAAGGCCGACGCCTCTCCGTCCTATCTTATCCATCCACTCTGACGCGTTTAGCAAATTGGATTAAAGTTAAACAAGCTGATCCCGCCACGGAGAACGCGGCTCCGGGTTCTCCGTCGGAAGAATTAATTGTAGAATTTTCGCAAATGTGCCTCTAAGCCTCCGCGGATCGGTAAGTAAAGTGACGGCGCGTGATGTACCTCGACAGAAAGAAGACGCCTGGCGTCTCTCGACGACGGCTCGAGAGACGCCATTCGGCTCGAGAGGGCCCTCGAACGTCCCTCTTGACGTGAATAAAAACGAATCGGCCATTACTCATGGCACCGTGACGATGTACAATCGTAAATACTCGCGCGATCTTAGGCGACCGCGACGTTTAGGCGCCGCACGATAAATTACAATGATTTATCTCGAGAGGTGTATCCCTCACGGCACGTCCCCCGGGGAAGATCCATTTGCCCCCTCGTGCTCCCGCGCGATAATACAATTCCGCGGACACACACTGCGCGCGCGCTCGCGAGCGCCGAGGACTTAGTGCTCCCTCGAGTTTTTCCGTGGGTTCGGACTTACGTAAGGCCGGGACGTTAGAGGCGGGCGAGGTGAGGCCTCCGGTTTCTCGAAATCGGGAGACGCGCCTGATCGAAGTAACCGGAGGGTGGATTAGAACGCGGGAGTATGGAAGCTGAGGAAACTTCCCATTGGAGATAACACGCCCAGGTAACGTCCCGTAATCACCAGCGAACAAGTTGTCGTTTTGCGAACTTGACATAATAGAGAAAGCGCCTCGCGTAAACTGTTGGCAGGAACAATAGTGCGACTCGATCCGATAAGACGGTGACACGCGAGGCTCGGCGTGCGATTACACGCAGACCTCGAGTCTTACTTTTTGAACGATAAGAGACGAGAGGAGCTTAATATTTTATGGCCAATGGCCCGGAGGTACATTTCAAAGCGGCAAATTCATTAACGACCTTCCTTAGTAAATCCACCACCGTCATCGCTAACGTTCACTTTCTCGCTTTCGTAGCAACTTCTTCGATATCGAGAGCTTATCCCGCTCTCTTCGCAGGATTTCCACCCGCAAATCCCCGCAAGTGTTTGTAACTTTCCATCTATCGGTCGTTTTAAGATGTTTGTGTGTGGAAAACCACCGCTGGATATTCGCGCTCAGTTACGCTCCCCATTGATCCCCGTGATCCAAATGATCCACGAAGTGCTCCTTCGCGTTCTCCCCGTATATCTAAAGTTTCGATAGAATGGTCATAAAACCCGATAATGTTTTCCAACGCATTTCGAATTTACCACGGGCACTCCTTTAGAGCGGGATTAGAATGGACTTAGTAGACACTTTGCCGTTGATAAAGTCCAAGTTTACGAAACTTTGTAACAAAGCTAAATGCCCCGGTAAGACATCTTCCTGTCGGGGGATCGTGGAGCAAATATTATTATTATTATAAATACGCGACGCGAAATATGTTAAATGAAATCCCGCAGATTTACTTTCGCAAATTAACTTTCGCACATTTCAAATCAAAGTTTGTTTCGAACATATTCAAGCTCACTAGTTCGTGCATACGCAGAAGAGTATTAAACATTCAGAAGAGATATATTGCGTAATCAATCATTGCTTCGTTGATAGAACGTCGTCTCCAAATTTAATTGTGGATATTGATTGGCGTGTGTGAGCATAAGGGAAAACTTTATTAATATAACCCACATATTTGCGGGAGCTTACAACTTGATACAATAATTATTGTTCAAAGGCTAAAGTTCGAACAATAATTATTGTTCAGCGGAGCTAACATTTGCTCGAATGTACTCCCTGAATAATGAGACGTAGGTGTGCGATTATAATTACGTCGGCTCGCAGCACACATCGCGATTCATGATTGATGGATCGTTCATCGATTCGGATGCAGTCTGTAAAATACAGCTAATATAGGTACAGCCTTTTCTCTTTTTTTTTTCTTTACAGAGGAGAAACCATAAACCTTTGCTTTACAAAGAAAGGAAGAAGAGATAAAGCATTGATATTTCACTATTAATGATTTTGTCATATATTGTGTCCGATACGCTTTTACATTTTTTTTTCATATTAATGAAGAGAAATGTCTCTTGTCCGTAGATTTTCATTGTCCACGAAGAGAAAAAGGCTTATACGCTGTGAAGGGAAAAGTATTAAATGAAAGCTTTACAGACATTTACACAGAAAGCTTACTGACATTTCGAAAATGTCAATGTTTTATTTACTGCAGTTGTTATTATTTCATGTTCAGCGCACATTTCAAATGCATAAATCGTGCGAGATATATGTATCGTGTGTTTAGTTTTAGTATGTATATTCAGTTTTTTTTAAATAAGAGAAAGAAGATTTCTCGAATAAATGTTATTTTGTTTAAGAAAAGATCTAATTATTTACTGTTTCAACGACAGTTTTAAGTTATTTTTTAATAACAGTTTTATTCGTTTAACGGCATTATACATATATTTATTTTGGGATAAAGTGACCAAATTCGGATCAGATACTAAATGCGGATCAACAATTCGACGAGTCGCTAATAAGCGACGTAAAAACACGTCGGTGCCTTTTATGATATCGATAACATAGCATAAAGTTGTAAATATATAAAAGAGCAAAATGAATTACTTTAAAATGTTCCTTATTAGCGATTTATCAAATTTCTGATCCACATTTGGTTACCTTACAACGCTTTTATTTGAAAAATAATTAAAAATTGTTTTTTAAATTATTACATATATTATTAATAAATATTCGATATATATATTAAAACTTTTGGCTGCTTGAATCGCTTGATCAGTCGACCGTGCATTATTTCGCGCTCGCAAACTAAAAATGCCGGCAAAAATACATTTATTTGTTTTTCGGCAGACAAAATCAAACTTTATGTAATTGAATTCAAACGCAGTTGAAAAAATAATTGTCATTTATGAATATACCGTGAAAAACGTGAATTTATAGTTTCCATTTGCTATCGCTTCGATTTTCAAATGCGCCAAGTATGTAGCTGCTTCGACAAATAATAATCATCTTGATGTACCTACAAATTGTTAATCATAAGAGTTGATTAATGCGCGGGTCGACAAGCTAATTATTGACAGAGAATAATCACGTTTCGAGGGATAAGAACGCTTACGAGTCTATGTACGCAAGAGCATGACGCAAAAACGGGACTGAGCGAAAAACCAAGGCCGCGCGCCAGCCAATTTGTTGCCGTTCCAAAATATTACGAAGCGAATCCAGGTCGAACATATTTCGTTCTCAGTATTGCAAATTGATTCCGACAAATAGATTATTTCTCGCCTTGTTTCTCGGACCTGTTGTCTAGCAGCAAATTCGGCTCTACTCTTACATTTATGGTCTCAAGTACATGTACAAAAACTATTTAGCCAAAAACTGATCCGTACGAACGCTACACGGAGAGAATTTTCTCTTAAAATTGACCCTGAAAATCGTGTAATCGTGGGACAGTATGGCATTTTGAAAAACTTTATGAGAGTCTTTTCATTAGTGATGTATGGTTCAATTTCAGAAAACTCTCATAAAGTTCTGTGAAATGCCATATTGTCCCACGATTACACGATTTTCAGGGTAAATTTTAAGAGCAAATTCTCTCCGTGTATACAAATCATTTTACTGACTAAGAAATATATCAAAAAGTGTTTAGGACAATCCTTAAATATAAGAATTGACTGTAAACAACACTTAGTGCGCACTCAGTGCAAGCTGCCGAACTCGCTATAAGATAACGATCCTCGATCGAGATTTTCCATTAAAAGATGAGTCAAACGACTCGCCGTTTTGTGCCGTCAATATTTTCCTATGTCCAATTTTCCACCCTAATTTATATCCCGAATACGCAACCGAAGTACTGCGGTAGTTATAAATCACTCCGCGTTATCTGAGCCAAAGAACCCGCGCAGAAATTACAAGGGGGAAAAGTGTGTTGCCAGTGGTAGCATATGTCATTACAAATCCGTATTTCTAAATAAGCTTCGTTTCGAATTTGCCTCTTAATTGCCTCGCAACTCTCGTCCATTGTAAACCTAGACGGAAAGAAAATATGTCGTATCAACAAGACCAGTACAATTGAAATAAAATCGTTGAAACGACATCAGTAATAATGAATGAAAAACATCGGATAGTTGTTTTAACAATCTGGATATTTAGTTGAACGCTTAAAATTAAAATCCATAGCGAATACAATTGAGCGAATATTATTTATATTTGTGGCAGCCCGTGACGTTAAGGTTTAAGGTGGCTCCTGCACGAAGAAGCGGTCAGTATGGATGCTTTGGTGGGGCCCCTTTGATTTTTATAAATTCATATGACTTTTTTCATAAGAGAGTATCACTTAATGCATTATTGATCAAGTGCATCGATACGCTAGATTATACAGGGTGTCCTAAAACCACCGGAGGTCCTCTTAATGACAGATTCCTTAGAACATTTCCAGACGAAAATCCTAATACAAAAGTGTCGAGGCTATAATAGTTTTTAAATTAGAAGCGATTATTTTCCACAAATGATAGGGCTGAAATTTCGCGCGCTCAGGAACGGCGAAATAA
>NW_011967219.1:170217-179082 GCF_000949405.1 Vollenhovia emeryi
GATACAACTTAAATATTTTTTCTTTATTTTATTTCATCGGCGACCGGGTCTCAAATTTCGCGTAACTGATAAAATTTGCAACTACAACATCCTAAATTTTTAATTTTTTTCCACTTTTGGTTGGGATTATGCAGGAGCTACCTTCATTCAAACAACGTTATTCCCTTCTAACAGCATTGCTTCCCGTGTAACTTTGGAAAAAAAAATTGTTCAGATAGTGTCGATCGGTGTTAAATCTCTTCATTGCGAGTGTCGCGTGAGACGTGACGCGCGAGGTGGAGTTCGTGTGAAAATTTCATAGGAATCTCTTTCTGAAAGAAACATATGTCTCGCACTCTCTCTTTCGGAGCACTCTCGGCTCACCACGCTGCACGATTTATAGCCGCATCCCTCATTCACCGGGCGTCTCGACCCTCTCTACTTGACAAACGCACATTCGAGAGGGTGGCCCGCCCGCGGACGTGAGCGGCGGCGTGATTTCTCGCGTCCGACACGCGAAAACGTAGTGAAATTTTAACGAGCTGACGGGGGTGGCGGCGTTACACACTTAAGGGATATTGATTAGCGGTGGATGCTCCTAGGCTTACTGCGCCTTTCCGGGTTTTAGCATTAATTATTTATATACTGATTATCTCGCGCTCGACTCTCGACCTTTCGCTTACAATTCACCGTTTATGCCCGCGCGGATACATCTCGGCTAATTACGGAAAGGGGGAGAGAGATAATCCGAGCTGGCCGGAGTTACCCGATGCGGCCACCGTGTTCGTACGAATCGATATGTACCCGGAGCTTTAATTATATCCAAGAGTCGAGATTTCTGCGATTTCCGCGAGCGAGTGAGAGACAGACAGACAGACAGAGAGAGAGAGAGAGAGGAGAGGGGGGAAGGGGACAAGAGAGAGACAGAGAGAGGGAGAGAGAAATAATTAAATAAACGGATTCCCCGTCGGTGTCTATTTTGTCCTGTCGCAGCGCGAGATTAACAAACGTAGAATTTTCAGCTGCAATTTTAAAAGCTACGCGGAAGCCGACGAAAATAGCTTCGTCGCCGGCGGAAGCGCGGAGAAATACGTTTCTCTCCGAGCGCTCTTTAATTCTTTCGTCGCTCATTGCCCTTTGTCTTCTACTCGCGACATCCTTACGTCGTTCGTTAAAGTCGTAAAGCGCGCGCGCGTTCCCCGCGCGCCACCGGCGGCTACGCTTAAGCGTTATATACCAATTCGCACTTCCTGTAAGGGTCGTTTATGTTATATTCACGCTCCAGTTACGTCCCTGGTCGAATGTTCGTCAACCACTTAAGGCGCGCTCGTGTTTCACCCCGCTATTATATATTTGTATTTACTTCGCAAGTTTAAGTACGTAATTATTCGCGGGGGCGAAACGCCGCGTGTGCAACGCCCGTTGAATTTACGCTCACTCCCGTGCACGGTTACTTGCGCTTTTCCCTTCACGCCGCAATAATCCCCCCACCCCGCCTTATTTTGATACGAGATAGATAATGAGCGGTAATTCGAGACCGTTAATTTGAGGCGGCGATACATACGGACGAAAGTACACGTGGCAAGATAAGACGCGCCCGTTATCGAAATTGCGTGCGTAAATGTTACGGTGCGCGTCTCATTATTTTGACACGGCGTCTTACGGCGATAGCCATGCAAGTAGGCTTCGCTTCCCCGAGAGCTTTTAAGCAAATATATTCGGAGGGCTTGCGGAAGCATTAACGGTGATTAGTGGCCAATATCCAGCGTGTCCTAAATTTCTCCGATGCCACGGAGGAGGCGCCGCGCGCCCCGATATCTCCCAAGAGCCTGCTTACCGCGGCTCCATTTTGCGACGGTACGACGGCGTACCGTCTCACCGCGTTCAATCTTATTTATAAGACTCTCCGTCATTTTCCCCGGACGATATGATGGGGAGAAAAAAGAAAGAGGAAATGAAACGTTTGAGGTACCAACGGCGACTTGAACGTTCGACGTGCGCGCGTTTTCATTTCCGTTCGCCAAATATTATTGAAAACTGTGGAAATGCAAAAATTAGGACTGTCAGAGCAATGGAAGCCCCAGAGCGATATGGGCTCTCGGTGGCGTTTCAGTAAACGTATCGACGATAGATTTTCCGTCGCATTTTACGAGCTGAAATCTTAATTGGAGAAAAGGCGGGATAAAAGAATTAAATTACAATTGAATACGGAAACAGAAGCTTCTTTTCTGTTTATCGGAAATCGAACTGGCGTATTTTTTTTTTTCCAAAAGAACGTCGCGACGAAATATTTAACGCAATTAATTGCGAGGAGTTTGTTACAATGGTCTGAAAAATTTATCGAATATAGGTCATTTCTTGGAACACTTTTACGCGTTTCTTGGAGATGTTATATCACGCTACGATAACAACTAGACTAATAGTACGATAACTTGGCGCTTGCATATCGCAATACAAACAAGTCAGAGCTTAGTGATCCATATTCAATTTCGGTCTAGTTGTAGGTGAGATACGCGAATGCCATTATTTTAGAATTAAATAAACCAATTGAATAAACAAACAACAGTAATCGCTCGGGCTAACAAGGGGAAGCTAACGAGTGAAGGAACAAAGTGGCAAGAGCCAACGCAGACATTTTGACAAACGCGCCAAGACCAGAAGATATCCCAGATGAATATTAAATTAGACAGAGAGAGAGAGAGAGAGATACAGAGAGAGAGTTTGTTTAACCATTCGGTGGATATCGAGTCCATTCGGACCCAGTCTCCGCCGAATGTCAACCGTCAAAGCGTGGATCTGGCCGTTTGTCCTGTCCACCCCCGTTCCTCCCCCAACCGGCATTTCAGGCGGTTAAGGTGGGGAGAAAGGGACGAAACAAAGGACGATTGACGCTTTGACGGTTGACACTCAACAGGGATGGGTCCCAATGGACCCGATATCCGCCGCCGGCCGAGGATCAATTTAGTCCGGCATACATTTTGTGCATCGGGGTAACGGCCTTGTACTTGACGCGTAAAATATTACGAGCGACCGCGAGGGAGGAGGGCTCGCCCCCTCCCGCTCTTTCGCCCTTTCGAACCACTCCGCTCCCGTTCCACCGTGCTACTTCGCCTCCGGCTCGCTTTTCTCGATTACCCGCGTCCGGGCTCCGCAATCGGAAACTTGGACACCACTGACCCATCTAAGCGAGTGTCACGCGAAGGGATCGCGCGTGTGTTACGGCAATACGTAACCGTATATGGGTCTAGATTGGAAAAAAAAAAGTTTAACGGCAAGAATGTTCGCAGCGGAGGATTTGCGCGAGCATTATCTGTATCACGACGCGTCACTCGACAAGAATGAGTGCGTAGTGATATATACGCGATGTTACAGGATGTGCGATACGCGGTACGTGTGTGTGTGTGTTAGACCGTGCGTAGGAAACTCGCGCGAAGATAACTCGGCTCGCGTCGAATCACCGTATCTACGAATTTCGCATTTCCACAAGCAGGTTATCTCGTACAATTATTTAGCGCTACAACATTATCAGTCTGTTGAAATTTATGAAACTTCGGCCTGACGGCTGCTAATTAGGCTGCACTTGCACTTTGTGTTCGGGCGACAAACATCCTGCATATTCAAGGGATAACGCGGGGAATAAATTCACCGCGATAAATCCGCGCGACTAATAATGAGAAGCACCGTCCATTTTTCATCGTACGATAAAAACGGGGAAAGGGGGTGGGAGGAAAGCGCGAAGCAATCGAGCCCGCAATCTCCCTTTTCGTTGTATTTCGATAATATATATATTTCATGTATCCTACATTGGAATCTCTTTCCGATTAAAGATTCTCGTCAAATCTGAAACATTCAGTGCCCTTCAATTTACAAAGACATATATATCTTTAAATATACAACACCAATGATTTTTATTGACCGTATCTGGGAATAAAAAATTCTTATTGCGAAAAATATTACCCCAACCAGGATTCGAACCTGGGACCTCCCTCAATCCGTGACGGGCGTCGAGATGGTAAGACGCCCGTCACGGATTGAGGGAGGTCCCAGGTTCGAATCCTGGTTGGGGTAATATTTTTCGCAATAAGAATTTTAATTGCCAGATACGGTCAATAAAAATCATTGATGTTGTTAATTACTGCTGGCGACTTTTAAGAGTATTCTTAATAGTTTAAATATATATAACTGTTTTTCTAACAACTTTTCGCAAGCCTGGGAAGACATCCGAGGGAATTTGAGTATATAAAATTCGCCCTATAAATAAAGAAATATTTCAAAGGGCCTATCCGCGTGAACGAAACCCGCCGACGCGATCGTTGAATCGTAAAAATTTACGAGAAGAAACCGCACTTGCGAACGTCACATCTCGCCGAAACTTTCAACGTTCGTCCATGGATAAACGATAAAAGGACCCCTGGAATATCGAGAGCGCGACAGTATAACGCGACGCGGGGGCGGAAGGAAGCTGCAAAAACTTTCGACTATTTAATTAACTTTGTTGTACAAGCGAGTGTGCACCGTGGACTGTCCTCGGTAGCAAGAACAGTTAATGCGCAAGTTTTGGTGTTGGTGAAAAAAAGTTGGACGAATAAGTATACGGCTGTGTAAAAACCCCGTACTTCATTACAAAGTTGCCGACGGGCGCGCGATTGCGATGTTGCGGATTATTATGTTGCATCGCGTCCCGTATTTTTTTTAATCCGCGTTACTATATACAGAAATTAACTTTTTTATTTATCCGCTCTCCATCCTCTCGAGCCCGTCGATCTTCCCGATATATGACGTATCCCCAAGAGCACAGGCGGTTGTATCGAGCGCGTCTCCCCTCTCGTTATATTTCAATAATATATATATATATATATATATATATATATATATATATATTTCGTGTATCCTACATTGGAATCTCTTTCGAATTAAAGACCCTCGTCAAATCTGAAACATTGAGTGCCTTCATTTTATAAAGATAAGCATATCTTTAAATATATAACTGTCTTTCTGACCAATGTATGATAAAAGATTGCAGGTGACATAATGGCCCAGTTGTGCTGCACGTACTCTGGGGAATAAAAACGACAGTTAGCAACCCAGTTTGCGGCCCACAATTAGTAATCGAATTATTTGGATTATTAATAACACTCTAATCTTTTACGAATCCTACCCCGCGTAATTAAAAATCGCAATTAGCTATTCTATCTATTATATGTCCAAGATTTTGAAGTAATACTAATCAATTCTCTCAATTAGTTCTGTCGATATTCAGTAACGCAAAGACAATTTTCACTTAAGAGGCACTAACCGAAATGTTAAGTTGATTAACTACAAAAAAACGCTCAAAATTCTTCCCAGAGTAGAGTTACGAACAATCCAAATAATAATTGTGGGCCCCAAAATGAGTTGCCAACTGTCTTTCTTTTCCCAGAGAATTGCTGCACAGGTAAATATAATAATTATGTACAAATGAAGTCACTAGATGTACAAATAGGATCTTTTAATTAAAAACGAGATCATATTTTATTGTTAAATATTAATTAATATTAATTACTATTAATATTAATTACTATATATTAATTATATACTATATATACTATATATACTATATATTAATAAATAAATATATAATAATATTAATTACTAAAAATGATAGATAGTCCTGGTTTCTTTAAATGGGTTTAGCCACCAATTATATTGATTATATACTTATTCGTTCGCTGTATTTCAGAATTAATTACAAGCTAAGATTTATAATTGCTTAAAGATACCCAAGACGCAGTTATCGATCATATATTTATAGAAGAAACTCTGTATAATTAATTTAATTTACGTAAAGTGGTAATACAAATTTTAAATATAAATCAGCATCGAGATATTGAATACATATTGCAATAATATCGTACAGCTATTAGAGTGGAGATTATCTTTATAATCATTTTTATCATTGGACAAGATAAGGATAGATAGCGAGCAATTTTTATCATAAAACATTTTATTTAATTAAGTTGCTCCTAATAATGTCTTTCGAAAACTCCAAGCGTCCTGGTTTTCTCCAGAACATGTTCGTTCTGAAACTTAAAGGAATAGACTTATGTCACGAGCTTTTCTTAGAAGCGAAATAGAGGCACGATTATAGTCCGACGCCGTACAAGTTCAAAATCATTAAGGATAAGCGTATACAATGGTGTAAAAATTACAATGTTATCACTTAGATAACAAATATTGCAACACTTATTACTCTTGTTCTTAGAATTTTTTCATTTAGTACAAAACACTTATGTTTATCGATAATTATATTTTACAAACTTACTTAAAAATTGTCCTTGAGATATAAGCGAAACATTTTAGCGCTCTTAGGCTAGACGCTTCTAACCATTTCTCTTAGAAAGAGACAAAAAGTGATTTAAAGTCAACGGCACACGATACTAGTTTTCCTATATTGGATTGCTTACGAGGGCCAATCAAGATTCAGTCTTAAGTCATCTGATCTAAAATTCTGCATCCTTATTGGCTCTCGTAAGCAACGCAGTAGGAAAAAACAGTACCGTGTGCCGTTGGCTTAAGCTAAAGTTAAGCGACGTTGGTGCGACCAGGCCTCATTATTCCAGTTTTACGCGAAAATAGGTATTTTCACGACCAAGGTGCCCGTCGAAAAAGAGATAAATCCATCGGGAGGAACGCGTATCAGAGAAGATGACACTTGGGGTATCACTCGCGTACTCCTAAACGATCTATGATGTTATCTTAACGGCGATCGCGCCGCTTTCTTTCCTTGAACCATATTACTTCCCGCTATCGGCCTCGTTTCGGCCGCTTATCTTCCGCGCCGGATAAACGGCCGCGGGGCGGCACGGTGGCGCGTGCTTTTCTTCCCGAAATTTGCATAGTGCGCGCGGTGGGCGCAATCAACGGCCGAGCCGGGGGGAAGTCGCCCACTCGCCTTCGTCGAACGGCGCGTTATCGGCGAACACGCGCACACGCGCGACGTAGATATATACCGATCGGCGAGTACGCGGCTTGGTTACTGCGCCCGCGATACGTCTCGGGGGCAGGAACTTGGCCGATTTTTCACCGACGTCGATCACGCGCGCGTCCGATCGACGCTCCCGCCCGATCGATGGATCATCTCGCCGCGCGCGCACGCGATCGACGAGTGTTACCCGCGCCGGGCCGACGCAGCATGACCGCCGCGGCTTTGATCGTCTCCTTGGCGATCGCCCTGAGCGACGCGGCCTCGATCGCGCGTGTCACCTCCTCCGGGCCGGTGGACCTCTGCGACAGGTGAGTGAAAGTTGACGTCGGCGTTGCGTTTCGCGCGCGAAGCGAAAGAGGTATCGGCGCGAGCTTAACCGAGGCCCCGTTATTTGTTCTATCGACCGTTTGTTCAATCGACCGCTTCCGCGGAGCATGTTGATTCTTCGAAAGTAGAACATATTACACTTTTGGCACTCTTTCCCCCTGCCCCTTTCCATCCCGGGGAGGCTCTCCCCATCCGCGGTAGGTTCTTATCACTTTCGGTCTCATAAGCACGTTTACGTTTATCTTTTATATATATTATTTTTTATCTCTCTTTCACCGGGAGGCTTTTGAAAATATTTGGATAGAAAATAGACGCGCGAATTCGATAAACGCTTACAGGAAGCGATGTTGACGTTACTCGGGAGCGTATAATTTTGTCTGAATAATCCAACAGCTTTCTCTTCCTCGCGGCTACCCTTCGTAATCGCATAAAGGATTATGTTTGCATCGTCGAAATTATTCCGAATAATTGTTTATTCGCAAACGCACTCGCGAGATGTACTTTCGGACGACAATGCGAATTTCGCGCGGGCCCACGCAAAGCGGTCCCGGCGCACCGTTGAGACGCGAGTCACTTGGGCTGTTTTAGCAATCCTTGGTCGTGTTCGTCGGGTTATTCACGGTAGGCGAAACTTTCGCCATTGTCTCGGGAAGGCACAACTCCCCGTTCGGAATACTTATCGCACACTGCGAGAGATAACTTCTTGATGAATGTTTGTATACAATTCACGGATACGTGCTCTACGTACATCTTCTGCGGCTCTCGGCGCTCTATATAAAACTACTTCCGTTACTTTTCCATAATTATTCACGATCAAGCGGATAGGAGAATATTCAAACGCGTTGCGTGTCTCGTTAACGATTGTCGCTTATTTAGTTATGGAATTAAGCTAGTTATTTTAAGTTTCCCGGGGAACAGTATAAGCCGTGGAAGGCTAATCGAGAAGTTACAAGCCCCGTTAATTGATCAGTCTCTTCCTCGATTGTACGATATTGTAAAATTAATTTTGACGCGATAGCACAAGGTACATTATCGTGCAATAGTGCAAAATTAATTGACTAAATTTTAATTAAAAAAAGTCGAATAAAAAATTAATTGTGCACGTATTAAAATAATTACTATATCTATAAATAAATGAGGGAAGGAATCTCCGTATGTGATTCCTTATATTAAAAAACATTGTAATAGCAGCACTTTCAGTTGTGATAAACACGGAAGATGATTTTACATCGCGCTCAAACTTAATCCTATAATATTCTCTGTATTTTTCCCCCTCTGTACCATCGCTCGGTTCTTTAAACTGCAGGCGATGAAAAGCACTTTATCGTTTTAATGTAATCACTTAAATATTCCCGGGTAGAAGTGCTAATAAATAAACGAGTACAATGAAATCGTAAGTGATTAAGAACCCAAAAGGAAATAGAAATAGAATTAACTTGTTACTTTGAAAATTAAAGAGTTTTATCGCAACGTTCAACTACTTCAGAGGCAACGGAAGACATAAATGTTTACTTTATCTTAAGAAACGTATTCTTTGTATTTTCTTCATATATGCACTTTAACCTAGCCTTGCCTTACGACTTCTGGCAATCATG
>NW_011967219.1:179800-200803 GCF_000949405.1 Vollenhovia emeryi
TTCTCTCTCTCTCTCTCTCTCTCTCTCTCTCTCTCTCTCTCTCTTTCTCTCTTTCTCTTTGACTCTCGCTCCTTCTCTCTCGTTCTCCCTCATCATTACACGTCGAACAAAATCATTCCGGAAAATTAGCGAGCCACGATAACGTTTTATCTGCAAACCTGATAAGTTCGCATATGTTCGCACTTGGTAGACGTGCATCAGCATCATCATTTAAACGTCAATTTAAACGATTGCTAGAACCGCGAGTGAAAGTCATATGTTTCACTTTTCTCGGGACAGGTGAAACTTCTCGCGTATGGTTTGTTATTGGTATCGCACGTGATTATTATTGATGTCTCGCCGATAGTTAATGACAATATGATTTATCATTACGGGTGCCCCGTTTTCTTTTTTCTTTCATGAATGTCGATTAACCGTAATTACAATTCAACAGCTTCGTCCTGAATTGCACGAGTAATCGCAATAGGAGAAATATTGAAAACAATGATTCTCGGACGTGTCTTTTGCCAACGTAGCAGTTTAGCGATGATAAAACGAAAGCCTGAAAAATATCCGCGCAATCAGACGAACAGAATTCGGTCGACGTTGACAAAATCAATCTTTCGCATTTGGGAAACAAAATTCAACGTAAAAGGGGGAATGCCTGATTTCTGCCGGCAGTGCCGGGACCGGGCGCGAAATTTTCCGATTCATAGAGGTTTCGTCTAGACGTAACCGAAATTTCTTCTCCGCTCATTCACAAGGAGGAAAACACACGGAAGCGTCCGTTAATGGTGTTTTATCCCTTGACGGAGAAAACGCTCGAGAAGTTTCCGTAACGGTCCGTTTGCGAGAAGTGAGAATTACGGATTTACGGCTTTCAATTCTTTATATCGCCTCGAGGAGGGACTCTCGATTCTTCGTATCCTTTAATCCGATAAAATCCTACGATGTGCAGCCACGGACACGTCATCGTTCAATTCATTGAGAAACTAAGCACACACACACATGATAGGATTAAGGCGTATTGATAAGATCATTTAAGTTATCGACAATGAATCACATAAAAGGAAATAGGAGCGGGCGATATTAACAGCCTTTTTCGCAGAAATTATCTCGGGCATTTCGTGATGAAAGAAACAGGGCACTTTATACTTTCGTTCAGTTTAGGTGATTACTGCGGATAAATTAAGAGTAAAGCGCGTTCGCTGAATGCACCAGTGAATAATCGATTAAGGAGTATTGTTAGATGAGTCAACTTTTTTAATTAGAGACACTCTCAAAGTATCCGGAAAGTATTTATACGGGATGAATTAAGCGTTGTTTATCTTTTCACGATATAGAGTACGGTCAGAAAGGTTGCCCGACGCGTTACAGTAAGTTTTCGGAACATTCGTATTGTATAGATATTCGTATACATTATTTGCACTAACCTTCACATAACCCTTCCCTCTAATAATGCGTCACTGCACATATCCGCGTGCAAAAGTTATAATCTCTCGCAAGATGGACTGCGTTTCCGAAATTCATCACAAAACTTCGGACAACCTTTCTGACCGCGACTGTACAACGAAGGAATGTCCAGTCGGTACACTTTGTTTCTTTTACACAATGTGTCCCAGATTTTAACAGCTACACTGCGCCAGAGTGTACTTTATGCAAAAGTAAGAAATAATGTTATATAAACATAGGAGCGTTATTAAAAGTTACTACACACTAGCACAGTTTGATCGTTAAAATCTAGGACACCTTGTATATATGTGTGTATATACCTAGAAATGTATGCGTGGGCTAACAGAAATTTTCACCTCGGTTTTTTATAACCGACCGATTTCTATGAAATACAGATACATATATTCAAAAACGTATATTCAGACACATCAATTTTGTTTTTAAGGGAAATGCATAATTGCAATAAGCTGAACCGTGTTCTTTCCCTTCTTTAGAGTAGCTGCTTTTCTAAAAATCTTAGTAGCTTTAAGCGCTACGGGTGTCTATTTAAAATATGAAGCAAAACATTATTTTTTAAGATCTTTTAATTCAGTTTACGAATTTTGAGTCTTGTTTTTTTTTAATTTAGGTGAATTTCTCGAGAAATTACATTTGAAAATCTTGAATAGTGAAATTGAAAATCCGTAATTTACAAACAAAACTTTACTTCAACAAATGTTCAGAATGTTAACCGTCGCCGAATAATAAAGTCTCTATTTAAAATCGTTACCGACATTTTGAAACATTTCCGACTTTATTCTATGGCACTCAACCACTATCTTTTGAAGAAAATCCGATTGAGCGGCTTACAAGGTAATTGATTTTCTCTATTAAATTTATCTCTTTGGGGAGACTAAAAGTAAAATTTATGTCACAATGTCAGAGTCCTTCGATACAAGATCTACATCAAATACACGTACGTATAAATATAATAAGTCTAAATATTATATATGTGTTTATTTAAATTTAGTTTAATAAATTTTTGTAATTTCTTAAATTCCTAGGTCTTCATCCTTTTAGCTTTTAAAGAACATTTCGAAATCTAAGTTTGTGTTTTTCTGTTTTGTCGTGATAGCATCCGATCCTTTTGTAGAAAAAAATCTTCATTCCGCATTGAAAATTAATTTCTCATATATCAAATATGAATAAAAATCTATTATTCTCCGATTTCTCGTAGCTTTGGTTTTCTGATCTGAAGAACGCTTGATGAGAAAAGCTCGGGGTGAAAAATGAGGTGCAATCTCTTGTCGCACATCGATGCCGCTTCTTGTTACAAAGACGTAGCGCTCATTGTGTCTCGATGGTTTCGCATCAGCCGGAAAACAATGAGCCACGCAATGAAGCTGCGAGTAACTTTTCACTGCGCTTTCAAAACGCGTGATTTTTTTTTACCTCGTTTCATGGACCGTCGTTTTCAGGAAGCGGAGGTTTGCGCCCCGTCGACATCACCGTCGACGTGGCTGTCGCGGAAAAATAACAGTCTCGTCCAAGTTTCACTTAAAGTTGTCGTCTCGCTTGAAATTGTTGGGACAGGCCCTTGGTCATCGTTGGAAAATATCGACATTCGGTATATCTTAAGATAAAACAGCTGATTGGAAAAGTTTCGTACGGAACAGTAAGAGAGAACACCCCAGATCTATCGGGTAACTTTTTAACTAAAAATTGTATTACAACGCAAATTTTAATTCTGTTCTTCCTCGGCGAAAACTGGTTTGGTTAATATCCTTTCAAAAATTTATCATTTTCAATATTACCGGATTAATTCTTCAAACAATATGTCGAGAAAAATTTTTTACTTTTTCATATTTACCTAATTATTTTATTTATAGCAAACTGAAATTAAATAGAAAATGTATTTATGCGAGCGTGTGTATGTGTGCGTGTGACATACTCTTTTGAAAAATAATTTCATTATTCTTTTATAACATCCGGTTTAAATTTTACCTTGAAAAATATTATGCGTTTCGTAAAATAAAATGACTAAACGTAAATGTACTCACCTTCTCCCGTTTATTTCATCGAGGTAATTAAATAATGTGAAATTAAGCCTTGTAATTTCAATATAAAACGTAAATTCGTACGTTCCACGCCTTGTGTTCTTTAATTATCTACAATTATCTACAATTAAGTTGGCGTTTAATTTGCGAACGTAAAGACCATATGCGTTTGTTTAAGTATGCGACCCGCACGGATGGCAAATACAGAGCGCATGAATTCATTAAAGTGTTATTTTCAACGAACCATATAATACGAGCGAGACCCCGTATCGTGCGCACGGCACTTTTGAAGGGCGAACTTTTATTATTTATTCACTCTTTTGAACTTAATTAATCAAAGGTCTTTGTTCCTCGACGTTAAGTTATTTCATAATTATTCATGCCGCGAAATAAATTTGTCAACTGTGTGTGTACAACGTAATAATTATTTTATGTTAAATCCGCCACCGGGATTCGTCTTGTGCATTTTTTCCTCCCAATAACAACGACCCCCGTTTTGATTTGCCGCAATTACGTTGACACAATTGCATCAAATGCACTTTGACAAAATCCGTTAATTTAACGTTATCCACCTGTCGAACGCACTGCATCACGTCCTGCAAACATCGTGGCGCACAAACAAACATTGAATTAACCATTTTTATCTAATAGACGTTGTTTGTTAATTATAATTTTCGTTACACGTCCCGTTTTTGTGTTGATTTTTCAGCAAAGTTTACTGCGAGGGACCGCTGTTGCATACGGTGCAGCTCTCTGGAATTTTTAACGACAGCAAAACCTTCGTGGACCTGTACCAGCTACACGATCCAAGCGTGACCATCGAAAAGTGAGTTGACATCTGTCATACGCAGGCGAAACGATCGAGATGTATAACAAATTTAATATCTTTCTCTTTTTAATGATAAGAAATGATTATTTCTATCTTTCTGTGTCACGTCTCTCAATGCACTCGGTCTATCTCCTTTGCGGCTTTTGTATGGCTGTACGAAATAAGCTTTCGTTCTGAGCTTTCAAAATATCTCGCGCCACTTGACAAGGTACTTAAAGTAAGTCGAAGTAATAGAACTAAGATGAATAATCTCTTTCCCTCTCTCTCTCTCCCCAAGTACCAATTTTCTGTATACGTATAAGAGAGATCCTAGCTTTTATAAAATTACTGAAAAAGATGACAAAGACGGGAAAGATCAATTTTCAAACAAATTAATAAAATGTGTAGTTATATAACTCTTTACAAATTTTAATGTAATAGAATCAGAAAAATCTTACGAGGAAAGAATTTAATAATTGCTTACCACGTGTATTTCATCAAGGTCATTACTTAAATTTTAATTATCTACACGTAGTTCAGAGTTTATGAAAAAAGTTTTTGCTAATTTCTCCCTAATATTCTTAACTTCCCTTTGATATAACAAATTGCAATAAATATACGTTACTTTCCATGTGTCGTGAAAAGTAAGGCTCTAAAAGGAAAGTAGAAATCAATGTAAAATAAATGTAAAAATAGTTTTAAATGTAGAACTTCACGTGAATATTAATAATATTATTATCTCCTTGAAATAGATCTCTTTCGCGAAATACGCAGCGATCTCTAATAAACTTTACACGTGCAGACACATTCCATATATTTTATATGCGAATGAATGCTGTTTTATGAATTTCTAAGTGTCACCTCTCTCGCGAAAGCTTTACATATACCAAATATCTTACTTCACGATTCTGGTATTGTTTAAACGTCGTTATTATTTTTAACGAAACGGAAAGTAAACCTCCTGACGACGAAGCATTTTAATATCTCGACAAACAGAAAAGAGTTGATTCTACGGTATATAAATAAATTTTAAAATAATTCTCCCTTATCTGTCCTCCACCCTTGGTTTATTCCTAAATTAATTTATTCATAAAAAGCTGATACTTGGAGAGTGTAATACTTGGAACGTCAAGAGTAACACGCGTATATTAATTTTTCCATAATTATAGAAAATAATTAATTTAATTTCAATTGATAAAAATTGTCACTTCTTATACTTTTTGTTTTATTAAAAAGCTTTTCTCTCTCTCTCTCTCTCTCTCTCTTTCTCTCTCTCTGAACAAAACACAAGATTTTATCGTCAGGATCGTAAAGTGATTCATACGTGGTACAGCGTAGCAATAAAGCCTCGTTTGGAAATGCGGAAGCACACTTGCATAGTTACGTGTATCCGAGGTCTATAATTTCGTGCACACTTGACGTTCGATCTTCATAAACATGTCATTTGGATTGGAAGCGCACGAGGGTGTCGCTTTAGGTCCACCTCGCGCGGGGAATAATCAAATTTCGCGGTCGCCCCGCATGAAGGGGATCTTAATTGCGTCAACGGCAGCTGAGAGCAAATACGCGTAGCTTTACTTCCTAAAAGCAAACTCGTATACACGCGATGGCGATGCGTATCAGCGAAACTTTTGGGGATTAAATCGAACGGCACGAATATCGTCGCGTCGTAAGGATCCTTTTCGAATTTAACCGTTGACCGCGGGGGGACTTCGATGAGGGTGAATCCCGATTAACTTGCTCAACAATTTAACTGAAAACAATATCGGTAATATCCCATACAGCACCGAAAGTTAAAATGATGTTGCTGAAACGTTGCAATGTTGAATGTTGAAGTATAAATATCTTTTCTACGTTGAATCTAGGTTACGCAGGAAAAAATTAAATGTTAATGTTAACATTTCTCACATGTCCCAAAAAGTCCACTCTACACTGTAAGTTAAAATAACATTTACGGCATGCGTTACTTTTTGACAAATAATAAATGTTAATTACTGTAATTAACACTATATTTCAAATTTATATTCTATTAACCATAAATGAAGTGTAATAAAAACAGACAGGATAAGTAAGCTGCACGAATAGTTACAAATTAAAATAGTTGAAATAATTTTTAAGAAAGTCGATATTACATGTTTCGGTTGATTTTGTAAAATAATTGTGTTACAAAAACTCAAAATGGTATTCAATTTTTTAATGACGTACATAAAGTGTCAAGTTAGTATGTCAACATAAATATAACACGTAAAAATGTTACGAATATAATAACATATCTGTTTTATGTTACTTTTACATTGAAATAATAATCAAGTCTTGGTAACACAAGAAAATTTTAACATTTCAACACACGATTTTTTACTGTGTAATATTTGTACATTGATTCTTTATATTGCTGCAACGTTAAAACAATCTCGAACAAATTATTATTTTTTGATACTCAAATAGATACTTAAAAAGGTATAATTATGAAATATATACAATATTTTTGCAACTGCCAGAAATTTTCTGAGCTAAGATTGAATTATTGTTTTAGAGTTTATAGAGGAATAATCCAATTCCAGCTCTTCCAACAGTTGTAAAAAATATTCTGCTAAACGCGACCAATGTCAATTCTATATAATTTCACAACGTTTTCGGAATTTTGAATTGTAACGTTTACAAGACATTACAATTCAGCGGACATTAGACGTTTTTGCAATATCTTTCCAACGTTGAATCTAAATTTCGTAACATTGATGCAATATTGCAATGTTGTAATGGAACGTTTCTGAAATGTTGATTCTATACTTGTGTGCTGTATGGGTGTTTTGTTGACATATGTAAATAAAACTATTAATCTTTCGCCATTTACGGATTAAGGGCGACAAATTGTACGGTTCGAAATTTCGCCACGAGCAATTTTGCCGGATGAATTAATTACCAATTAAATTTGCCAATTAACTCGCGCCGTTTACACAGAAATTGCGATGAAATGATGTCTGAAACAGTTCTATACAAAATTTCCCTGTTTACCCTCGCTGTTTACCCGCTAAAACACGCTGTTGTAACATGCCGCGCTTTGTGAACGATTTCAGATTTCGCGCGTGTGTTATGCGGGGTCTACAATGAGAGTCGCAGAGTCGCAGTCGTAAGAATAATCGACTGTAATCGGTCAATTCAGTCAGACACATAAGAATTAACCAATCACAGCCGACTATTCTTACGACTACGACTTTACGACTTCTATGTAGACGAGGCTTAACATACGCGTAATCGACAGAAATCGCGCGATCGTTATCTAGATTCTTTAAATGGACTCCTGTCGCGAGTAAATCTGTCGACCGACCCTTGAACGTGAGCCCCGCGTTAAATCGCTTCCTGTGTAGAGATATTTATAGCTTTCGTTTTACGACACCGCGGTTACGTCCGCCCTCGACTCGCCGTAAGGGATTCTTCTCCGTCGCGCAGGGCTCTGCGCTCTTGGATCGAACCTCGTGGCTTCCTCCTGATTGCGATAACGAAGACAACGGGGATAACGAGTTGAGAGTACTCGGATTACGAGTGTACCGTTTAGGATTACCGGATTCACGTCTGTCTCTGCAGACGTGTTACATAATCCCGTAATCTCATAATATTTCGCACATTGTACACTCGCTTCGTGACGCGAGAATAAAGCCGGGAAGGTGTTACACCATTTTCATATAAAAGCTGAGCAAATGTTTGTCAAAGAAGTAAACAGAGCAACAATGTAGGTTCGCGTACCTCGCATTGCTTATAAATATCAGGCCCAATAAGAACGAAACGCTAAATTAACAGGTATCGGCGGTATCGCGAATCGTTATCGTCGTAAATTTTCCGCCGCGAGATAACGCGCATTAAAGAGATACGCGATAAATATCGTTTCCACACAAAATTTATAGAAAATAAAATAACAAATGTACATATTCAACAGCTGTTTCATATACGCGGGATAATAAGCTCGCTAATATCTCATTTGTTTTTGCCTTTCACAATACGTGCGCCGAAACTCTTGTAACAATTCCGAAAATTAGATGCAAAGTTTCGTGTATAATTTTATGCGTACCGATAAAAACGTTTGAAAAATATTTAAAGACTCCGGGCGCGATGTATACGACGTAGGTATGTTGAAATATGTGCGCGACGCAAAATACGCGGCGTATAAAATTATTATAAATGGAATTGTCATGAATTATAGATCTGACATGAATTATAAATCGTCCATAGTGAGTTTTACGCGAAAGGATTTTATTTGATTGCATAAAACTGTTGAAACCACCCGTGGATCTGGAGAAAGAGAGAGAGAGGGAGAGAGAGAGAGAGAGCGAGCGAGCGTACGGTGGGTTCGCCGGAACAGTGCTATCGGAGCTAATTTGATTCGGTTTGTGTTAGCTTCGATACTTTGATGAAGGCCACCGGCAACTCTCCTAATCGCTCCGAGGTAGCTGCGTTCGTCGCGGAGAACTTTGCCATGCAGGACGAGCTGGATAATTCAACGTTGCCCGACTGGAAGGAGGATCCCGCCATCCTTAAATCCATCCGCGATTCCCAGTACCGCGATTGGGCGAAACGTTTGAACTACATTTGGAAAACTTTGGCGAGGAAGATAAATGGCGACTTGTTGGTCCATCCGCAGCGGCACAGCTTGATTTACGTGAAGAATCCCTTCGTCATTCCCGGCGGACGATTTAAAGGTGATTGTTTACATGCGAAATTTATTTCCTAATCTTTTAGCGTCGGCGACCCCGTCCGACTATTCCCTCCGCAAGAAGTTTCAGTCTGGTTGAGCGAAATAAATATTTAGCCAATCCTGCCCCTCTTGCATACTTTTAAAAACATTCTTATGCATAAAAAGGATTTTACGCAATGGGTCTTAAAAGCATTTGGCTTTGCTCTTTTATATTCGCGAGTTTGTAGCTTCTACTTTGGATTGCATACATAAAAATTTTGTACATACTTGGCGAGCTGCTGGAAGAATCGCGCCTGCAGAAACTTCTTGATGGCGGTGGTGTTGACATTTTTGCGACTGTGCTCACCTATTTTTATGTGCTTGCTTTGTTAGTAAGCGGGAGAAGTCGTTCGCGTACTTTTATGTGTTTACGCCGCTGAGAGTTAAGAAGCGATAATAATTTTAATATGATATTAGTCGTACGCGAATACTGTATAGACCTTCCCTTTGCGAGAAGCTCACTCGAGGAATCGTCGCGGGGAAAAACGCCTTCGCTTTTGACCGACCCATTTCTCAGCGAGAGACTCATTGTAATTTTAAATTAAGAGGAGAATTTATTTCCTCTTTGCAGTATCAATTGCCGGTCTCCGAACTTTGTTTTTCCATCCCAGATATTATGCGTGTTGCTTCGGGATAATACGCAATAAGCTAAGAGCGGAATTCAACGTTGCGCAAGAAAAAAAAGGGCGGGGAAAGCCGTTCGTAAAATAGAGACTGATTTTTGCCACAGAGTTTTACTATTGGGACAGCTACTGGATAGTCGAGGGACTCCTGTTGTGCGAGATGCACGTCACCGTTAAAGGGATGATCGAGAATTTCCTCTCGATGGTGGACAGATACGGCTTCGTGCCGAACGGCGGTAGGGTTTATTACTTATCGAGGAGTCAACCGCCCTTGTTAATACCGATGGTACGTATTCCCGACGAACAACGTCCTTGCTTCTTGCTCTTCTCTCGAGACGTCTTGTATCTCGTGCAGAGACGCGCGCAGAGAAGCCAATGGTATCTCCCGCGAACGATCTTCCTTTCTTCGAATTATTTCTCGAGGAACTCGCAAGTCGGTTTTCCTTCAACGACGGAAATGTCTTTCAGGTCGCGAAGTACATCGAGTACACGCGCGATTACAAATTTCTGGAAGCCAACATCGCACTCCTCGAAAAGGAATTTGAATATTGGCATAATGAAAAGACGGTGGATGTAACGAAGAACGGTAAGACGTACAAGATGGCACATTACGTGGTAAACAGCCGCGGGCCTCGACCGGAAAGTTACAAGTAAGTTTTCTTTCGGTGGAAGATACCAAGGGAAGTTTTCTCAGTGAACGATATAACCGTCAAAACGTTCGGAAACCGAAAATTTTGAGCAAACTGCTGTAGAACTAAACTGTTATAACTAGTTGGAATTCTTCTGCATCGCAGAATACGTCTGAGGCGAATTGTTCGAATTTGAAGACACATATATACATCGACGGCATATATTAAGATATTCAAAGTTGCAATTCTATTATTTATATATCCGCGAAGAGTTGGTGATCTTCGCTCGAATTTCGCGGTACACCCAGAAAAAAAAAGTTTCTTTGGTATCAAACAACTTTTCTTTCAACTCTGACCTGAGTAGACTTTTATTTAATCTCAAAGAAACGAATTCTTTACCTTAACCAAACTTTTATTTGATACAGACTGGAATGTCTGAGGGAATTCATATCTATCTCTTCAAATCTAGCAAATGTTTCAGTAGAAATAAATAAAAATTTTGCAGATTCAACGAAACGTGGTTTCAACGTATCTCATTCAACTTGAATCTTTTTTTCTGGGTGCAGAAGGAAACAATAGTAACTTGAAGACGTGTATATACATCGACATATATTTAAGATATTAAAACTTGCAATTCAATTATTTACATATCTCGGAGAAGAGCTGGCGATCTCTTCGTCCGAATTTCGCGGTATGAAAGAAACAACAGTTTAACGGCTCGCGTCCATTAGTCGCGTCTCTTGATTCTTAATTGAGAGCAGGCACGTAACGAGTCGGCCCATCGTTTTTTCCCCCCCCCCCGCACATCCGTTTCGACAGTTGCATCGATCACCAGCGGGAAGGTCTTCCATCATCGCGTTAATTATATAAAGGACCGGCACGTAAGAACGAAACGTGTGCGTGTTCTCACAGGGAGGATTACCGGCTGGTGCAGGACGTGCCGGAGGAGAAGCGGGGGATGCTTTACAACGGCTTGAAAGCCGCGGCGGAGAGCGGCTGGGACTTCTCCTACAGATGGTGCATAGGAACGAACGAGAACGCCAATCTCAGCCTCGTCAACGTCTCCACGAGCGACATCGTTCCCGTCGATTTGAACGCGATATTGCAGCGGAACGCCCGGCTGCTCGCCCGCTTCCACGGTAGCCTGGGTAACCTGAAGGTAAGCCTTTCGCTAAACCGCCCTGCCGCTCCTCAAACAGTCCGCGCGCAGCACGGACCAACCCGCGCGCATCCCTGAATAATGCTGTATTTATCGTCGCATCACGTTAAAGGGCGATACGCTAATGTTACTTGGGAAATCGGGCCACGGTACGCTACTCCCAATCTTCATTTATGTATTACGCAGGCACTGCGAGCGGAGCCCTCGGTAATGCGCGGAGAGACCAGTGCGTGCAGGTCTACCGCTTGCCCGGAACCCGAAAGAAATTGCTTCGATTCGGTCAGATAATTGGCACAATACCGTCTATCATTTTGCCGGCAATCGCTCGTTATTGATTGCGTTACATCGCGGTGTCCCTTGTTGCTATTTATCTCTGTCTCTCTCGTTCCAGAAAGTCTGGCGTTACGCTAAAATTGCCTCGGACTATCAAGCTGCCATCGACAACGTGCTGTGGAACGAGGACGTGGGGACCTGGCTGGATTACGACACGAGAGATAACCGGTCCAGGAATACGTTCTACCCTTCGAATCTGTCGCCTCTGTACACAATGAGCTACGATCGGAGCAAGAAGAAAGCCTATGCGCGGCGCGCCATTACTTATCTCAAGGAAAACAAGATCGACTCGTACGTTGGTGAGTTTAAACGGTGATCCGTGTCGATGACAAAATATTTCTCTCTTCTCCCGCTCTCTCTCTCTCTTTTT
The DNA here is from genome assembly GCF_000949405.1 of Vollenhovia emeryi. Taxonomy (NCBI): domain Eukaryota; kingdom Metazoa; phylum Arthropoda; class Insecta; order Hymenoptera; family Formicidae; genus Vollenhovia; species Vollenhovia emeryi. The sequence continues at coordinate 191,916 of NW_011967219.1, forward strand.
TTTTTCAACGCGAAAAGCCTAAAAAAACGCGTGACCGCTTTTTTGTACGGCCGTCGATTGAATTTTTTAGGACGTGTTTATTTGCAATCGCTGACTTTTCGGGCCGAGGACTTTTTGGGATGCCTTTCACTTTGACAAAATATTTTTCCTCTCTCTGCACCAGCCGCTCGCTATTTTATTATCGCTCGCAATCCGATAGACGCAAATCTGAAATTTCCTCTTCGAGATTACCTGAAAATCCCGCCCCGTCACACGTTCCATTACTTGCGTCCGCTTTTCGCCCTCAAAGCAAGTCGAAATGGGATAAATAAAACGCGCCGAAAGTAACAAAAATAGATGAAGATAACGCGCGGTTGAAAGAATGTCCGATCGATACGCGCTCGCTGTGCGAACGCAGCTGGGATGGAGTATACGAGTTAATCCAACTTCCGCCTTTCCGCTCCCGCCCGGACGTTTATCTTCCATTTTCTTTTTCCGAACTTGCCAAAGTCGATCACTCCGTCGAGAATTATTCCGGATCGAGCAAACAATGATTTTGCCTATTATCCGCTCTCGTAGAGAAACGACTGCACGTAACGCCGTCGATGCGCATCAAACCGCTACATTGCATTCAGATATTCCGCGTATAATATACGGAATGCGGTCAAGAGTATCTTAACAATGTTAGAAATTTCCTGGCAAATCGCAGCACCGTTTCGACAACAGCGTTGTCAAAAATAATCAAGCCGAATTATCCGGCAGCGAGTTAACGTTTATTATGCGAGAGTTGCAATTCAATTGGGATTTGGTAAACGGCGATGGTAATTACTTCTGCTCGCTAGTACGATACAAAGCGCCGAATATATTAAATCAGTTGCCGACTATTATCGCGAGATATGCTGTTATCATTGTTATCCGCGCGCAATTAGCTACGGGCGGGCTAAATTAGTCATCTCGCGCTTTATTTCAGCCACGGGCGGAATTTAGCGGCCGCATTGTGCTCTATTACTTTCTGCACGTGAAGTCAAGGGAGACGAATGCCTGCTCTCGCAGAAGTACGGCCTCGTTATTTATAGCGGCTCGTTATTTACGAATAATCTTCTTTGCGAAAACGTATATACGTATAAAGCGCGCTCGAGAGAACAGGCGCCGGATCGAGTGAAAAGCGTCATTATATTCGCAATAACCGGCATAACGCAGGAAGACGCACGTACGGGGGAAGCGAACGAGATTTCCGGATGCCAGACGGGGCTGAGAAATATCATGATTTATCAATGGCCGGATCGTTCGCATCGCGCGCGATCCGCGCGCGGGAAAATTGGACGGTCGCGTAGAAAATGTCTCTCAATCGAATAGCGGCTGCTATCGACACTGACTCGCGGAAAATCCTAGCGAAATGAATCCCCCGCGCGCGCAAGTGTCGTAGTATTGCTCCCCTTTTCCGCGCGGCCACCTCGCTGCGCGCCCGATATTGACTTAGAAAATATCGCGAATTATTTTAGCGTGATATTTGGCTCCGGAAGGCACGCGCGTAACCGACCCTTAAACTTCGCGCCGGAGAAACGAGGCGAAAGGCTTTTTACAATACCGCCCCGAGCCAATAGAATTTTGTTTTCTCGCAAAATAATAGGACAGCTGTTGTCGAGACGGGCGCGAGTTTAAAAACTTGGCGGCAAAGGATGTTTCGTTCGGAAGCTGCTTTAACCGAGGGATTCAATTCTCGTCACGTCCAACGGGAGAGATTAATGACAGATATTTTACGAAGCGTCGATCAGTAGCGAATAATTGGGATCGAGCAAAAATGTCGGTGCGCGGTCCAATCAAATTTTTATTAGAGCGGGACCGATTAAAGGACCTGCCAAAAGATCGCAGATAAAAGAAGTTCCGGTAAATTGGAACACTGTGAATGACAGTGTTCCAATTCGTCGCTCGTGATCGTGATTTGTTGGGGAACGCGCTTGAATTTCAGATTACATCCGGGTTAACTTTTACATACTTCATTATTAATGCAGTTAAGTTAAATTACCCTCTTTTCTCTCTTTCCCCCCCCCCCTCTCTCTCTCTATCTCCACAATTCACTTTAATTGACTAAAATTACGCAATTGCTTATATAATAGACGTAGCACCGAGGCTGTGGGAGATTGCAAAATATGAATAATTCAAGAAAGACGTTTACTTAGATATTTCTGGGTGTATCATATTATCGATTGCGATCAAATAATTATTAAATTAGCGCCGCACTATGCGTGATTTGTGATTCGTACATTCATGAACAGTGTGGAGGAAAAATTCATCGATTCGCCATTCGCAGTGATTCGCTAACCGAGCAGTTTTTTGACAAAAGAAAAACAGCGTTTTTTTTACAAAAACAGTGGTTTTTCGACTAATATTGAAACTTGACTAATTGTAAACTTATGATACAAGTCTTGTAATAACAGGCAAAAGTTAAAAGTTGTCTCTCGTAATCAGTCACTGATAAAACGCCACAAGTTACTGATTCAACGTCATCAGTTACTAAATGCTGCTAATCGGTTATTTTTCTTCAGGGGATTGTCAGAAATTTCAACCAGAAGAATCCTTCTGGTTGAGAAACAAAGTCGGAAATCGAATCGTCGTGTCGCGGGATGCGAACGGGTTAAGACGCACTTTCACGCTGAGCGACCTCGCTTATCGATTCCGATCTCCCGGATCCGATTGTCTCGAATCAGGGGGCAAACAGTCTTACCGCGTTTGAAGCACTATCGTAAGAAAACGATACGCTTGTCTCGTCGCAGGTGGCACGCCAACTTCCCTGAACTATACCGGCGAACAATGGGACTTCCCGAACGCGTGGCCACCGTTGCAGTCCTTCCTCATTCTGGGTCTCTATCAAACCAAAGTGAAAGAAGCGGTCGACCTGGCCGAGACACTGGCTGATAGGTGGCTCAGATCGAATTTCCTCGGTTACGACGAGTACGGCACGATGTTCGAGAAGGTAAGCCCGTTTTTCTCGCGTTAAGACCGACCCACTCGCGCGCACGAGATCTCCGTTAGGTACCGGCGGGCTGAAAGATTAAGGGAGGACATTTCTTGCCGACAAGTCGCGACTGATGTCCTACACGACTACACGCGTCCGAACTATTCAATCACCCAGCGGAACGGTAGATTTTATCGACACGTAGTTCGATCTGGTCAAAGAAAGTGTCTCTCGCGACGATAAGGTATAATGGATTTCTGTCCTATGAAAAAAAGGAGCACTTTTTATTAGGATTGTTGCGAATGTGCATAACTATTGTATCTATAGGTTTCATCTTTCACAATCTTTTCACATCTATCATCTGTTGCGACCACAATATTTTTTTTGTACGTTTCAATTAACTTAACAACATCGCAATAAATTTAGAATAGAATATTTAGACGCTACCACCCTGTCACGGCTCTGAGTCCTTTAAATTCTTTGAAATTTGTGTTTAACACGTACGAGCCATACTAATTTATTTTAAACAACATTGTTTCGAAGTTAATATTCCGCATTTCTCTCTCGTAATATAAAATCCCTCCCCCTTTTATTTATTCGAAATTCATTTCGTGCCAATGCATTTCTATCGTATATCGGCGTTCAAATATAGAATATATGCGTGGCTAATACGGATGCTTAAAAATACCAATGCAGACAATATTCAATATTTAATAAACCAACATTGTTTTAACACTGTTTTAATTTTACATTCCTCTCTCGCAATATAAAATTCCCCTCTTTTATTTATCCGAAATTCATTTCGCGCTAATAAGTTTCTCGTTGGATATCAGTGGCCAAATGCCGATACACTCGCGGTTAATAACGAGGCTAAAAACGGCACACGGTGCTGATAGCATTTAATATGGATAGTGACGGAGCCCGCTATTTAATACGGCGCGAACACTTTTGTCCGCAGCGTCTTCTCGTGTATCTTTCTGATACGGAAACATGATGAGGGATGTGTTTCGAAGGAGAGTCTCGAATTTCGATATGAAGCGAGAGGCGGTGGCTCTCGGACGCGTCTAACGTGAGCGAGGGTGACCTCGCTCGTTTCCTTTGTCGCTCCGCGTACCTTGCTGCCCTACTGGGACGCGGACGGCAACGAGGAGAGGGATGAAAAGCCACGGGGAAATATCATCCGATGTGTGCGTGTGTGTGCGCGCGCGCGCGCGCGCATGTGTGTGTGTATGCGCGCGTGCGAGTGGCTCATTCTAATCCGTCTTGTTTTGTTTCGCCACCCTTCGCTTACGGGGAGGAAAATACAAGACGGTTGCGTGCGGGAACGGTTGCGATTAGGAGGGCACACGATATAGAGCACACGGCTGCGAGAAAGTATTTTATACATTACCGGTCCCTCGGAAAAAGAAAAACACTCTGTCGATGGCGCGCTCATGCATATTGAGGAGGAAGTGTCCGTAACAGCCAGGCATTGCAATGAAAGGAGGGAGATCTCCTTGTTTTTAAATTACGCCCGTCGGGGCGTCTCTATTTATTTTTCTATTGAAGTTGCTCGTCATTATTGAATTTACTTAATTGCAAAGATTATATTAGACTATCGGTTATCGCGGACAGTTGTGACATTTATCCGCAAGCGTTCATGCCGTAGCGTTCGATAGTTAAATACTCCACTCGGAAATTGCGTTCGTTTAAGAACCTTTAAATTTTACTTTTTCCAATTTCACTCATAAACGCCTCCGTGTAAGTGGACGCTTACTTTTTATTGTACTCTCTTTCAGTTATTGGGTTTACTTAATTGCAAAGGCCGGCTTTATTAAACTATTAAACCCCTGACGTTAATTCGCCAAGGATTATGACGTTTACTGCAACTTTTGAAACTTTCAGCAGTTAAACAGCTCGCGGCAAATGTATTTGCGAATTGCCCGTTTTCAAATTATATTTCATAAACATTTCTGTGCACGTGTCATATTTCACTTTTAACTGCATTCTTTTAATTATTGAATTTACCTAATTATAAAGACCGGCTTTATTAAACGCGACGTTGTAATTATGACATTAACAATTTTTCACGCTAAAACACTCAGCAGTTGAACAATTCGCTCAAAAATTGCTACAACGTTGTGTTACTATAATGCTCAAAAATGTAAATCGACTGCCCGAGTTTTCAGGAGAATAATAACGCTACTCAAATAAGAAATATGCGAGTCTGTAAAATAAATTTTTTCTAACGTGAGAAAATTGCTTCATTCCTTCCGACGTTCTCGTCAATATTAATGAACTGACTTTCCCTCGTGCCCGTATATCATGATTTAAGGTACGACGACTAATATTTCCCGGGCAGCCGTATTAATAATGCGGCTATTCAGTAAAACCATTTTAATGGCGTAATTGAGGCCGCGATAATTATGAGCGTCACGAGAGAGTGACGCGGGTGAAATTTACACTTCGGTACTCTGTACAAATCACGTCGTGTCGATACCGGTGTATCAGTAACGAGCTCTCCCAGGAAATAGCCGGTCCATTTTGCTGAACAAACATACTCGATCGATTCAATCAAGGTTTCTTGCGCCTGCCTCGTCCTGAGGATGAGAAGGGGCCCCTCGAGCCGACGGTTTCACTCCGAGCGACAAGATTTTACGCGTTGACGTAAGAGAATTGAAATTACATTTTCCATTTGCAGAACAGTTTGCTATCCGCCCCGGGCTCGATCTTTATAATTAGTTCTTCAAGAGGACGCGCCGCTTATTTATTTTTTATGTCTAATTAACTTGCCACTAATTGGCTAACTGCCCGACACGCGGTGCATTGTTGCGTGAAAAGTGTAAAATGGCACGTAACTGTTTTTGCACAACAATTGTATAATATAAATTGAACCTGTCGGGCACGTAAATAGACTCGCGTGCTTTAGAATGGGTGTAATCGCTTAACGCTTAAAAAATATATAATATCCTTATTGACTCATCTTGGGGTTGCAAGGCACTTTTCGAGGGAGTGTTTCCGAACCCTTTACACTTTGCTCAAAATAATATCTTGCTAACGCAGGCAGATTTCTAAGCGTCACGACAAAACTTCATCGCCATTTTTGGACTAGTAATGCCTTCCGAAAAGTTTATGTTTCATGACTGAAGTACCATAGCTAGAATAATCTTTGTAAAGGAATATAACTGCTTGTGTATCAAACGTTATAATTGATGGGCACAGAAAGACTTTCTTCCCAACATCCGCTATTAGCTCAGATAGAAATTCTGTCTCTGTTATTCAAATTGACTAAATACAAAACACATGCGACTTCGCAGTATCGGCTATTCAATTACGAATCTTGTTTTCCGCACACTCTTTCCCTATAATAAATATGATTGACGCTAACTCGATCCTATTTTATGATGCACTGAAGTGTAATAGCATTGGATCCGGAAGTTTTTTTCTGTGGGTGAACCTAGAAAATTTTGTTGCCAGATCATTTTTTCCGTGTTCCGGCTGATGAGTTAATAAATCATGGTGACATCTAGAGAATTAATAAATCATTGCGATGTCAAGTGAGACGCGTAGAGCCCACCGCGCAATTTAGTAATGAAGGAGAGCCGAAAAGGAAGTCCGCGGCACGCTTTTCAAACTTGCTCTATCAAACACAAGTGAGGGCATGCGAAGAAACTTACTTATTCAGAAGTGCCGCAGGAAGGCATTACGTCTTCTGTTCCCGCCTTCTCTCTGGCGTCGTAATCAAATAGTTGCAGCAACTAGCGCGGAATATTAATTATCAAGACCACGTCAGAAAGCATCACGTTTCCATCCATCCCTTTTTTTCCCCCGTCAGAAATAACCGGGAGGACAATTTATTCCTGTTAATTTCCGGTCTGCTGTAGGAACAGGCCTCTTTATCAGGATGCATACGAATTGCAAATACGCGCCACGGGGCGGAGATAGCGAGGGATGGATTTTTAATTGAACGGTGGAAGCCGAAAAATTTCAACCGAATGCTCGAGAGGGTGGGAAATACAACAAATTCCACGCAGTGAAATATTAGTCGGACGACTTTCCGATAAAGAGAAGTCGACGTCAAATTCACCGGGGATCTGTGATGCTCCAAACATTCTCCCGCGTTTAAGTTTCTGCCAAGCTTTTTACACGTTCCTCGCGATGCGACGAATGTGCCTGCGCGTGCACACACACACACACACGTATGCGCGTCCTCGAATCGAGGTATCGGTTTTATGATCCGGTTTTTTTATGTTAAGCGCATTTATAGTCAAGACGTATAATAAAATTGCAAGTGGCACTCGGACGGTATATATTTGAAAATTGAAATCAATTTTTTTTTATAGCCAAAGCTGCCTTGTAGAACATTTCTGCAATATTCTTATGCATCGCTCGCGTTCGATGTGAAGGCGATTATTCTTCATTAGTCTAATATTCCTGTGAAAAAATAATTGATGTACATTGTGAGAGAATGATTTCGATTTGCGCGGCAGATAGCGAAGCCTGTGGAATATAACGATCGCCTAATGCGACAGTCAGTTGCGGGCGCACATATATGCTAATGCGACGGCATTTCTTTAACGCAGTAAACATGACTTTGCATCAATATGCATGCGTCGGTGTTTAGCACGCAACGTTATTCTTCATTTATCATCCAGTACTTAAAAAGAGAAGTGCTTAATTAGTGCGCGTAACGTCGACGTTAGCTTCAACGAGAGGAAAACCTGAGCTCCGCTTTTCTATAAATGTTATTTTTCCAAATAACAAATAATCACCGACGCATAATTAAAGTCAGGCGGCAGCAACGTTCGCGCAATAATTCAATGGAAACATAAACGTTCTGTATATATTTTTTTCAATACTCTTACATATTTCTCTTCACTAAGATAATATGATGTAACGTTTCCGTGTTGATTTACAACGTCGTTTTTCTATAAGCAGCGACTTTTTATTATTCTGGCGTATTCCTTTTCATTTAAATAACGTCATATAAAGTGCAATTTTTTTCCGTGATATTAATTTCATGAATCGCTCTTCTCAAAATAAGTAGCGAGCCATATGGAAGCCGTTTCCCGGCGTTGTAAGGCGCGCGATAAGGTCAGTAACAATTTTAAATGTCGCATTGTCGCAGACAAAGAGAGGAGTCGTACACAGGAGATCCTTTTATTGTCTCGTTCGGTGTCCCGCATCCAGTCATACGAGAGAACCGGGGAAATAACGAAGAGCATTCTACTCTCTGCCCATTCGATTTATATCGCATCGCTTTCATATCGGAAATTGTTATAACAACGTCAACCGTGCGAGGCTTCGGCGCGATGATTTATCACGCTATATATGACGAAATTGATGAAAATAAATATACTTGTCTCTCGATTTACGCGGAGTATTCATTCCAGTGATTTTTCTACGCGGTTGAGAATCGCGTAAACGAAGCCTGTCAGTACAAAAAAATGAATACGTATAAGAGAAGAGGTTTTCTACGCTGTAAAAATATTTCTTTCACGCATTTGCACGAAAACAATAATAATAAAAGTAAATTGTCATACTTTATCATCGCTCGTACGGATAAGCGTAAATGTGCCCTCCACAAATCAACCAAGAAAGATAAGAATTTGGGCTCACTAATGCACAATAATTTAAATAAATGTTACATTTTCTGATTCCGTAAAATTGAAACCGTATATATAAAGTAACATGCAAAAAAAAGATTATTTACCGCTTAAGGGGATGCTGGAGTGATTCTGCACTTTCGCACCTTTTGCACTTAAAACTGTCTGTTTCGTGGAAAGATTTGTGTAATACACAAATTAAATGGCACGTGTACAGATGATCGAAAGCAGCTTGCTATTCCGGCTAAATTAAAGAACAATATGACATCACTGAAACTAAGTTTGTAAGTCTAATAAAAAGTAATAGTGAGCAACACATACATACAGTACATGTAGTATGTGTGTTGCTCACTATTATTTTTTATTAG
>NW_011967219.1:201404-224814 GCF_000949405.1 Vollenhovia emeryi
CATTTGTATATTACTCAAATATTTCCGCGAACTGACAGTTTTTAGGTTAGAAAGGTGCAAAAGTGCAGAATCACTCCAGCATCCCCTTAAAGAAAAGCTGCGGAGTTCGTAGTTCACACAGCTTCTATAGAAGTTTGTGGTAGCATATGCAAATACATGCAGCCTGAAACTCAGTAATTTGTACAGATGAGAAAAATGATGGTAAAAATGCAGGTCCGGGCATTAATGAATAAGACTGTACATGCGCTGCAAGTGTCTAAAATTTCTTATTGGGACTTCAAATCTCCTACGGTTGTAGAAAAGCTTTCGAGACCAAATTGACTTACAAAGTTATGTTTGACGAGTGATATGTGTGTGTGTGTGTGTGTGTATCTCGTTATCCGCGTTATTACATTTTCGGAAAAGTTCAACAAACTTCCGGTCCTAACTGCTTAGTCTTATGCACTCGAGTATTTAAGACTAAGCAGTGATAGGACCGGAAGTTTGTTGAACTTTTTCGAAAATGTAATAATGTAATAAAACTATAAACTTGGGTAAAATCTACAGACTCCGATAATAAATTAAAAGAGAACGCATGAACAGGCAATAGGAATCAACGCAAGTTATATGTGAAATATATACATATAGTTTAATACAGCAAATGAAAATATCTATTCCGATTCAACAGCAAATTATTGACGCCAGTCGAGAAATTCAGAAATAAAATAAGTGTAGAAACGACCTTACTGGTCCTCTTCAGGTAACAAACTTACATAAGTACCCGCAAATGTAAGATTCATCAAAGTCAAAGATGTAAAATTATGTCAAATGTCAGAGACTTCTCTGTACAACATGTCTAGTCATTGGCGTTAGAACACGGAATGTTTTTCACACACATTCTGTGTTCTAACGCCAATGTACAGAGAAGTCTCTGACATTTGATACAGTTTTACATTTTTAACTTTGACGAATCTTACATTTGCGGGTACTTATATAAGTTTGTTACCTGAGGAGGACCAGTATTACTGGCCGAAACGTTGTGAATTTATAATATTATATAATAAAGAAGTGCCAGCAAGGTCGTTTCCACACTTATTTTATTTCTTAGTATCTATTCCGACGTGAGAGTACGTTTCGATCGCATTAAGTGATTCTTTCCAGTGACATAAAATATAATAAATAATAAATACCCGCCCCGCGGGCTCGCGGAAGAATATTTGACGCGCTCGCCGGCGGAAGGAAATGACGCTTTCGCGTCGCTCAAGACGAGCCCTCGCAGCGCGATCTCTCAGAGACGCGAAGCGTCGTTTAACTAACTGACGAAAGTTCATCCAAGTTTCCTCGCGCGATCGGGAGAAATTAGATTTCTCCGTAGGGTAGGTATGCCACGCGAATTAACTCGCCGCGACGGACGGAAACCGCGGAGGAGGCGACGATCCGGAGTGCGTCTTGATTACTTTCGCGCGACGCAACGCGACGTTTGAATTGCGAATCGGACACGCCCGATTACACAGAACAATTAATCTTTTAATTTCAGTACAACGCGATACATCCCGGCGAGGGCGGCGGCGGCGGCGAATACAACGTTCAAGAAGGCTTCGGTTGGACGAACGGTATAGTCTTCGAGCTCCTCAGTCTCTTCCCGGGCTCGAGATATGTTGCTGGATACGACGGCGGCAACGGTATTGATAGATAATATACGGGAACAGATCAGTAGCTAATTGACTCCGTGGGAGTAAGCGCGTTGGTACACGGAGCGGATTTTCACTGAAAATCATGTATTCGTGGAACGGCACGGCATTTCCAAGAATTTCATGAGAGTTTTCGGAAATTTCACCATAATTTTACTTATAATTATACTTAGTATTTTATTAGTAAAATGTATGGTAAGATTTCAAAATGCTCTCACAAAGTTCTTCAAAATGTTGTCCCACAATTACACGATCAGGGTAAGTTTTAAGAGAACATTCTCTCCGCGTATCTTTCCAGAAAAAAATAGTCAATTAAAAGAAACGGATTGAAAGAAATAAGCTGATAATTAGATTCTTAATTATTAAAATTGCAGGTCGATCAGAGCACGTTTTCTTTGCATTGTCAAAATGGTGTTAATTTCTTTCGTAGACACTTTCACTACGGTCTGTTTCGCAGAATTTCACGGCATTGTTGGTTTTTTATTCGCGAACGCTCAACAAGAGTTTATAGATTTTTAAACGGTCGAACCGATCTACAGGAGTCATAACTTCTCGAGACAGAGTTCAACGTTAATTTACATAGAAACAATTTTTAAATAATTGATTTGCGGACTGCATTTCCGTTTAAAATTACAGGTTTACGATAAATACGATTATTATGAGAGTAAACACAAAAATTGCTGAAAGAAAACTAAAAATTATTTAAATAAATGTGAGTGCCCAGAGGGATTTAGATATTCAATATTTGTTAGGCGTTTTAATGATAAGCGTAGACAACGCGGAGAACTTGTAACGAATCTAGTCCACACAAGGAAAAGCAGGGCAGCGCAAAGATACCCATCGTACTCTCGTACTCTAAATTACAGTAAGTTTCCACGAGTCCACAAAGGACAATGTAAAGGGGTTGTGACTAACAAGAAGACTGTTCTCGTCCTTTTTTTGTTTTCCCTTTTTCAATTTTTCTACTGATGGAGTGGGTAAAATTGAAAGAGATGCGCATCTCATTAAACATCTACGTGCCGAGCGTATCATCGTTTGTTGTATTAACGAGTGTTGGGGCTTTCCATCCTCATATCGCGTTATTTTACCTCGTTTGTCGCGAGTTCGACAAGTCTTTTCCGGGAGCAGCTGAAATATAATACGGAGATTGTGGTTACGTGAAGATTAATGGATCGAACAGTGAAGGGTTTAAAACTGCGAAACTCGGTGTTACAACTCTTTCGCAGCGTGCCGTTATCGTGATGCGCGCGTGTCGCTAGCACATTTTTCTAGGTTGAGTAATACTTCGCTAATTCTGTTTTGCAGTAAAAGAAACAAGTTGTTAGCCGCACTTATATCGTACACTGATGTAACAAATTGTTGAATAAACACGGGTGACGTATCTGTGAGCCGATTTCGCTGTGTGGATATGTTTACCCTCTTCTCAGTCTACATGTCTTCTTGGTGCTGTCACTGTAGTTAATCAATCTACACGAGAAGCGAATACACTGGACGAATAAGAAGACTCGAATATGGTAAGTAAATAGATGAAGGGTTTACTAAAATTCTAGGGCAAGCCCTCGAAGAACAAACAAGGAGGAGGAGCGCGGGCGAAGAAAAACAGCGCAGAGAAATGAGAAAAAAAATAGAGCAAGGTCCTCTATTATGAGATAGCAGGTTTTCAACGCCCAAATTCAACCACAAATCTTTTTTTTGCAACGATTACACGAACGATGAATTTTCCACTAAACAGATTTCGCTCCGAGGGTAACAAATTCATGGTGGAATCAACTGACGATGCCTATTAATTTAACAGAAACCCCGCTATCCCGTATTAGGATCCTATCTCATAACAGGGGACTTTCCTCTATACAGGGTGTCTGACACAAGAGGAACCAGCTCGAAAAATGATGGTAGATTGGGTCAGACTAAGAAGAAAAGTCATGTACCATTTTACACAATTCGCAATAGTTAACGAATAATTTATTGAAACGTCTGAGCGAATGAGCGCGTGGAGAGCGGTAGACCGGGCTCGGGGAAGGTGTGTCAGATAGCTTTGCATATGTATACCAGATCTCCTAGCAACGGTGAGCGAGAGGTGAAGCGACGCGCGACGTAAGGGAGCATCGTACACAAAATTGCATGGCTGCATATGAATAGCATAAGAACCGTCTAAACCAACGAGCATCGAGCATTGAATCGTCATATTAATTTACATAACATGCTCGTTGGTCTAGACGATCTCATGCTATGCATATGCAATTAACTGTGCAATTTTGTGGTCCGATGGCCCTAACTCCGCGCCGAAAAAAAACCAGCGAGCAAGGTGTTTACATCATAGACGTATAATATATAGACTGCGCATTTTGGCTGCAGAAGTGCACAAACTTTAGAAAGGGACAACATACTTGGGACCTTATTCTCTCTCCGTCTGTCAATGTCTGGAGTGGAGCAAAAATTCAATATGGCTACTGTGCTTATTCTTTAACCTCTATCATTCTCCTACTCTCCTGCTACCCCCACTATTTCTACAAGATGAGTTACGGCTCCACGCCAGCTATCTCGTTCTAAAGTTTGTACATGTTTTCACACGGATGAGGTAGAGAACGCGCAGTCTATTCTTACTACGTCTATGGTTTACGTCCTGTGTCGCTCACCCCGCCCCTCGCGTGCCCGGCCTACCGTTCTCCACGCGCTTATTCGCTCAGACGTTTCAATAAATTATTCGATAACTATTGCGAATTTTATAAAATGGCACATGACTTTTCTTCTTAGTCTAACCCAATCTACCACCATTTTTCGTAGGGGTTCTCTTGAGTCAGACACCCCGTATAAAGAATAAAATACAAAATTAAACTAGACAAGTCGAGCATACCCTGGCGAAAATTTTAAGTGAGAGGTGATGTTTCTATTTATTTCTGAAGAGTTTTATCGATAGTTACATCGTTTATGAAGAGTTTTATTGATGGTTACACCGTTTGGAAGTACGTTGGAAACACTTTAATTCTTTACTGACAATAACATTTTACAAACACTCAGAAAACTATAATGGAAACGTTTGACGTCGTATCATTAAACGCAATTTGAACACTTGTAACCGTGAATATGTCATAAACAAACTCCACGTTTAAATTTATATCTCACAAACAATTCAATAAGTGTTTTAAAACTCAAATGAAACATTGACTCAACATTTAAACAAACTTCTTATAAGCATATTATATTCTCCAGGGTGGATGAATAAACGTTTAATTTTTCCCCTCCTTCGTGAAATCGCGGAGAGATTCGTGGCCGACGGGCGAGGGAGGCACTCCACATTCAGCGCGATCGCACAGTTTAATCACGTATTCCGGAAACGGATCTTGTTTCCTAGTTGACGTGAGAAAACAACAGTAATAGAGTTGCGTCCTTTCATTGCCGCCGGCCCGCTTATTTCGCGACTTGTACGTTTACGACGGCTCGTATAGTTTGCAGTACTTTCATTCTAGCTTACCTTTAGCTCGCGCCGCTCGTAAAACGACGGACGACGTCATCCTCGGGCACTCTAGCTGACATCCGGCTCGCGGGTATAATCGTACACGGCGCACACGCGATACGTCCAGATTAAAACCGGCCGACCTCGACCGCCCCGCCCAATTTTATTCGTCGCGCGCGTTATTGAATCATTATACGAAATCGCGTTATCGTCCCGGCGCGGCGGGCCGAGAAAAAAATCCATCGGAGCCACGTCACTCCGTGCAGCTCCTAGCTGACACCGTTTAATCCGGGAATTTATTATTAATGCGCGCTGGAAAGTGGAAACGCCGCGTCTTCCCCTTATTATTTCCCGACGTTAAACCTCCCGGGAGAGACGCGACGTATATCCTTTTAAGGGACATACGGCCGTAATCGCAGTAAACGTATACGTATTTATACATACCTCGATGCATATTCCGTTCGGAATGGTACGTTTATGGATGACGTTGAGTGGACGCAGTCACGTGTAATTTTCCGGGCGCCCCCGTCCTCGCCGGCCGGAGCATAAGCGCACCACCCCTCGATGAAATCTCGGGCGCAATATTCAGCGATATGCAAAACGGTCGCTTCGGTCAGCTGTAATCGCGCGGAAAATCGAAGGCTGCCCACGGCGAATGGCTTTTCCGGCACGGCGTCTCGCGCGAAACGACATTTTTTTTAATTCCCTCTCAAAGGGCGGGGGGGGGGGAGGCGGACCTTTTGGGCCGAGCCGTATGGCTTTTCGCCGTGCGACCGTGTCACCGTGGCTGAGGGCATCCGGAATCATCTCGCGGATTACGCGGAAACTTAATAAGCCCTTCGCGAAGGATTTAACCCACCGCCTCCCTCCCCCCTTCAACCCCTTTTTTTACACAGAATGCCCATTAGCGTGAAAATACGCTCCTAATTCCCTCACTTCTACATTTCCTGCCGTTGACGTCGGGGAGGAGGAAGGGGGGGGGGAATGGAACAATGGATTATGCGGAAAAATCACACCTCGTTTATTCGTCAAAATATTATTTAAAACGGGATTTTGTATTGCTCTTTGATAAGATAATCCCCTCGGCGAGGTAATCCTCTTCAGGCTAAGAGAGTTTACGGTCGCGTTATCATTTCTTCCATTTCTCGCCGTTGTCGTAACCCAGCTTGAACAAATCCTTTAAAACGACGTTGAACGTTACGGTAACGACTCCCTCAACCCTCATGCGTGTGACTGCAACATTGCGAAATAGATATAACTCGGAGGTGAGGCGGTGGGTAGCAGCGAAAAACCTGCCGCCGCGTGTAGAAGTTCTCGAAAGTTAATGAGTCTCGAAAGTATTGTTGTTATTAAGGCTATTAGCGTCACGCAAACTTCCGCGGAACGCGGGAAGTTCTGCAACGTTCCGAAAAGTTCGGGGGGTGGTTCAATCGATCTTTACGTCACTGACGTCGTTTATAAAAGATTATTTAAAAAATGTATTCGTTTTCTGCTATTAACGTCCCTTGGGAAAATATACCTCGAGAAACCTTAAAATGTTACTCTAGAGAAATAAGAAGTATGAACCGTAAATTTGGACACTTGGAACTTTTATTTAAGGCAAACTTCAGACCTGCTTTAAGAATTTAAAGGAAAACTTTAAGAATTGTGAAAGGTATGTGATATAATTTTATAATAAACCGCGCGCGGTTTTTTCTTACGAGAAAGTGCTGTGCCGCGCGGCCCTCTAGCGGAAACTTCGACAGTGTCCAAGATTACCCTAAAATTTCTTAAGTAAACTCTTAAATTTGTGAAAAGTTACTTTTAAAAACTTTCGTTTCATTTAAGGTAAATTTCCCAAAGGGTTGGCCTGCTTGGCGAGTTTCATTATCCCAATATAATGGATAAAATATTGCGTAATAAAATTGAATGAAACTGTATCCTCGTGAGTTTCGTGTTGAATAACGCATTCTTTTAATTTTACATCTAGCTATTTATGTCGTTTTGAAAATCTATACTAGGCGCCGTTTATTTTTGATAAACGTTTAACAAAATTTCTGATAACGTCCGCTAGATCATCAATCATCACCAAGACACCGTTAAAAAGTCCGGCGCAGATCGCGGATAATCGTTCCGGTAGTCAAAATTGACTCTTTCGCAAAAACAAAAGATTTCTTTAAGAGATCGATTTGATCTATCGATCCCCGCTCATTGCACCGAGATGGCTCGATCCTATGATAAGAGACCGTCTTAATTTTGTACGCGGCAGTGTTGATTATATTCCATTACAGTCCCAGCCTGCTGGATGTAATTAATTTAACGCCAATAGCACACTAACGAGAAACGTCACGATGCATTTCCTTACGTTCTCTGCCGCCGCCGGATGCCAGTATGGTGGGATCAATTAATTCCGGTCTTCTGCCAGTTAACCACTCGACGAAATGCTGCAGCATGGACGACGATTCCGGTACGTAGATCGGCACCCTTTCGAGATATATTGAGATTTTGTGAGTGAGACGTGCTAAAAGCGGCACGATCAAAGGGCGGCAGCGCCATTTCTAAAGGGGACCTTGTGTGCCAAGCGATACCGACATAGGAATTACGATCGAGTATCTATCTTCGGCGAAAGCCTTTGGACGCCACTCGCAAGAATAAGAAATAAAGATTTACCGATTCCGCAACGCACATATCATCCGACGTTCCCGCAGATCTCCTTCCCTTTATTGAATATGTCGAAGCGACTGTTATAACTCCACATTTCTCCATTCACGGTGCCGGGCATTATTTCACATACTTCGAAATCAGAAAATATTACAATTTATGCGGATATATAGATTATCATCCCGGCGAAAAATTCAAGTTAGCCATCAGGAATCCGCTTCTTTTTTAAATGATGAATCTGCGGGGCATCTGTCATTTTATTTGCAAATAATGAATCCCCCCTCTCTCTCTCTCTCTCTCTCTCTTTATGTATTCATTATATTTATATATTTATTACCTCGCTCTCCTATCGCACTATTTATTCTTTCTCTTCAACTTTGTATGTTTATTATCGCATCGTCAGAAAAAAATTGTTTTTTTCCCGAGGAAACTCGAATGCATTTGCCAATGCACGCGACACGGACTAACGGACAGTACGTTACACACGGGGAATAACATACATAGAATGGAAAATATTTTCTTCCGATGTTATGCGGTACGTGCTATGCATGTAATGGGGAGTGTTTATCTCAATCGCGATAGAGGTAAGTTCGAAACTCGGGAAAAATATCGTAAAGTATAACACGAGAAAACACACCGAATTACGGATATTTTCGCAGCGCCGAAACAAAAGGAAATGCTTTTTGGTCATGTAGTCGGGCTTTTTTTTCGAATAATGTCATTTTACGAATGCTTTCAGCGCCGAAAAAAAGAACGTGACATTTCCGGGCCACTGAAAATTTGAAATTTATTTTCGCCTACTGATCGATAGCCGGGCTTGAAGGAATTTCACGAAAGGTCAACAACGAAAAATAGAGCTGTTCTATAAATCAATGAATAATGTAGTATACTCGCGACCTTTCTCAGCAGTAATTCGTCTCGGCCGCAAGACGCAGAACGAATACCGTCGAGAAAAAGCGACGAACATAAAACATAGGCTTTATGACAAGTTCCCGTGTTTTCGATATTACTTTTCTGTTTGTTACCCTGTCTGCTATTCTACTAATAATAAGTATTACGAGCAATAAGTATTAATATATTATAATTTCTTTTAACTCCTAGCGATATAACAATCTACCCTACTTAGGACACTCAGTTAATGGTTTGACAAAGAACAGTGGCCTGGACAAGAAACATCCATTGACCCATTTCACAAAATGCTTAGAATCTTAAGATCCTCATGTGTCGGACAAGAAATCAAGAGGAACTTTCTTTTTAAGTCTGCGAACCGTTGGTCTTCTGGTCATGAGATACCTAGTAGCACAATGTTGTTATTATATTATCTTATTTATATTATTTATATTATCTTATTTAGCCAATGTGTCTACTTAGCGATACTGCTTTAATATTGTATTAATATTAGACCAATATGCTTATTACATTGCTAAATATTGGCCAAAGCACTTCCAATATAAATCTAATATTATATAATTATTATCGTGCAATATTTACACTTATTCCATGGCCAATGTTGGCTTTACGTTGGACAATATCGGCCACTGCATTTCTAATATAACCAACATTGGACCAATGTTTAGTCAATGCACTGTGCTACTAGGGATGGGTTGCTAATTTGATTAGATGGTTTAATAATCGTCCCTTGTGTGTTTTTGCAAAAGCCACTAATCACTTCTTTAAAGGCCTGTGTCCACGATGCTAGAACTTGGACCAAAGACCATCGTGGACGCAGGCCTTTACAGCGGGTAATATTATAATTGAATAGCAATCTCTCTGATCCTGTATGTTTTCTCTCACTTATCGTATTGTCACTATGCGCGAATAATACCTTTTCTCGTGACGCCCAGTTTTCAGAGGCAAATGACACACTCCGTATCCTCTGATGATGTCACGACCGAAAAGATCCAAGCCGTAAATCGACATGATGAGCTGTGGCCCTGATACAACCAATTACACTGTTCGTAGATTGAAAATACGAAAAGAAAGCACTGGAAAAAAATCTTATTATGCCTTCGCACTTTTTCAATGCGTTTCGTCCCTCCCTTACGACGCGTGGTGCGAGAATAATTTCTGCGTGCAACTCACATCCGTGTGGACTTGTACTCTTGAACGTAATGTCCAAGGGAAAATTCCAAACGGCGAGATTTCTCGGATCGTTGCTGCATTTGCACATCTGCGTCAGTCCCTCTTCGATTCCCTAAAAGAAAACGGGCATTCAACTTTCAGTTCAGTTTATCAAGCAAATTTCAATTTATTTTTCGCCTTCGAGACTGGAATATCACGGGGAAAGATTTCTATTCGCATAACGGAATGAGCGGAGAAAGGCAGTAGGATAACAATGCAGAAAATTAATTAAGAAGCAGTTTAACTTTCAAACGTTTTAATTTCTATTTAAAATTACTATGGCAGACAAGAAGATGCGACGTAATATATTCTTTGATACTGTTACTTTCACAATGAGCGTTCCAAGAAAACTTTATTATATTGCACCATCAGAAACGAGGAAATTGAAACATTAGTCATTCAACGGGAATGAGAATTGTTCGTTTCTACATTAGAGTGAAACGAAAAATAGAAGGTCTTGATTTTGCTGCCTGTATCATTAATTGTTGTCACGAAATAAAGTAGAAAACTCGATAAGGCTATTTTTATCGCGGAGGATATTTTAAGTCGGTACATTGTTTATCGCAACAAAAACTTCTTTTCCCCCTTTTTTTCAGAAAGCTAACAAATTACCAATGCGTTACTTCAACGTTTTAACGTATTATCAGGAAGTCAATCGTATTATTTTATTAATTAAATATACCATAGCTGCAAATTATGTAAAACGATTTATTATTAATGAGATATTTATTACTAATGAATGAAATATGATTACTCTGTAAATTTGGATAAAATTATTCTGCATAATCTATAACTCTTCAAAATTAATTATAATTAAATTCAGAAAGGAAGTCATAGAGGCATAATTAATTCCATTGTTGGCAGAAATAAAAGGTATAAATAGTAGAAGAGCAGTTAATTTTAAATTCGACTGAAACGCAAGATAAGTCCGGGATTTTATTAATTCAAGTATTTTATATTTTTATTCCGAGCATGAAAGAAGATTGCATGAAGTGCTCTCCCTCCCGATGTCGCAATCCAATATTGCTGAAAAATGCCTTGGAACCCCGGATGCCTTTGTGGCAATTATAACGCAATTTTGTTGTTTCTTTCGACTTTCTTTTATTACACCGTGGACTTACCGCAACGACGCTCCAGTCTGGCCCGAAATGAAAGCTGTACTTGCAATAAGCGTTATTGACGTCGTAGAACTCTGCATGCTCGATGGAGCCGGTAACGGAGAGGAAAAATTGTCCTTCCACTGACATGCTCGTTGAAAAAAAAAAGTGTTAACCTCTATTTCGAGCCTTCGGTCAACAATACTCAAGTAAATCGCGGTTTGCGAAACAGTCCAGACCCTTGACCCTCTGTTTACAGCGTCGAACTGCAGGTTGTCGCCATGGTAATGACGCATGTGTATTACGGTAACGCACCGTTGCGTGCGTTATGTCACGTGACGCTGTTGTGAAATTTCTAGACTATCAATGTTCTCGAAATTATCTAACAAATCACCTTATATAATAGTAGCGCGCAAATTTTTTATGCTCGCGGATCTCTTTACCTTACATAAAAATGCGACCTGTTCATTTCTCTACCATTCGTGTACAAATAAAAGATAATTACAATTTTTAAAGAAGTCCCTTTTTGACTTATATCTGCGTAAATAACTTTTATATATTTTAAACCATACATAGAGTTTTTGTACTTTTAATATAACTGTTATAACTTTTATATTTACAGTCCAAATAAATTGCACATTAATACATATTAAAAACGGGGAGGAAGAACTGAGACAATATTTGACACGGACAAATAAATTAGTAATTTTGTTCTGTAAGATAGATTGCGCTTCTCCGTAGAACCAATAACTTCTTCTACGTTTCGAGTAATATTGAAGAGATAGCCAATCGTAAGTTGTCCTCGAATTTTGTGAATTTGGCCCTCCTACTATGTGACCCACTGCCTCGTATAGCATTATATCTTTAATATAATCTTAGATCTTCCATGGCGCTGTTACAACTTAAGGATAGAAAGTAGCTTCTTAACTTTATTCCGAAATCGATAGGACTTACTTTTATCTCTTTCTCGATCACGGATTCGTATCTCAATTCCTGTCCCCTTTTCTGGAAATTTCAGACTTTTCCTTCAACGTTGAATGAATCTTTATCCTTGATATTAGGACGCATTATATTAAATGAATCTTCGACCTAACTGCTTATTGCATAATAATCTTGATTGAAGCCTTGTAAAAATACCGTTTCCTATCTGTCTTATTTTTAGCTTAACCGATATTTTTAATTAATAATAAAATAATAACTTTGTAAAATAATAGCTGCGCATTATATGCATAAGATTATCTTATCTCATAATAAAAATAAATGTAAAAAGATGAATAAAAAAAATATACGCGCAAAAAGTACAACGCCAAGGCAGCTTCAATGATGGCTGTAATAAATAAAAACAAAACGAGAGAGACAGAGAGAGAGGAGAGGGAGAGAGAGAGAGAGAGAGAGAGAGAGAGAGAGAGAGAGAGAGAGATCGTAAACCAGAAACACAGTAAATAGAACAAGAAAATAGACGGATCGCAAAACTGAACATGAAGCAAATAAAACAAACAGAACCTAAATAGGAATACAGTAACGTGCAATACTAATTGAGCCTGTGAAAGAATGGTCGGGATTTTTAAAAAATAACTATGCTATAACAAAAGAATCACCCCGAGAGCTCATACTTTTTTCAAAATACGTTTCAAATCAATTTTTCACTTGAACGCGAGAGTCTTATATATTATAAGTAAATACAATATCTCCAAGAGAAACGCTTGGCGCGAGGAAATCAAGTAAGGTCAATTAAGAATGCGCCGCTCGTTAGCTAACAGTTTATTTAGCTTCCGTCGAAACAGTACATTCTTCTAAAATCATTTAACAACTAGGAAATGACAATGGCGTTTCCTTGATGGCGATGAGTGTATGTATGTACATGTAGCAACGCCCCCGAGCTGTTCACGATTCCGAAACGAGCGCATTGGCTGATGCGCGACCGTGTCTACGCATTGATACGGAACAAGGCTCTGTCCGTCAGAGTTTACAAACTTGCGAGCGCACGTCCTCTCCGCAAACGAACCCCATGTAAACGGTTAGTATTGTCGAGTAAAAGTGAAGGGAAAAGGCAACGATGAACAAAGCTCTAACGACACCACACATCTAAAATATACCTATGAAGGTATATCTCTCTGTTTCTTTAGAAGTATATCTTAGGTACTGTTGCGATATATTTTAGACGTTTGCGTTGTTCGGACTACAATGGTTCGACACCGCATCATATCATTCGCTTATCCAAGAGGACAGAGAGAGAGAGATACGATGATATTGCCTCGATTGGCTTCGCTGCATCCGGTTCTTTCTTTTCCGCCTTTCCATAAGTGCGTTACGCGCTATATGACAATTGCTGACCCCTCGAATGGATATCCAATCGGCAGCTAGTTTATCGTCCGCCACTCGATATTTCCTTCATACGATTCAAGGCGGAACCGGCTTTGAACCAACCGATCTGCTGCTCGTTCATCGTGTGGTTCAGACTGATGTTGTCCACCTTGCCGTCCTTGTGCTTGATTTGCGCTTTGACCGGCTGAAAGAGTCACATCAAACGGAAGAGAAGATAAGTCGAGCATTTTTATACACCGGGTATTAGAAGTACGCTGCGCTCCCTTAAGTTTTCGGAGCCCGTTGTTTAACATATTTTCGTTTTACAAGCGAAATGTGTTTCACAAACCTTGCCAGGTGCCAGATCCTTCAATCCGAGGAGGCTGATCTTGTCGGTAGGTTGAATTTTGTCGTAATCAGCGGCATTGGAGAAGGTCAACGGCAAGAGACCCTGCTTCTTCAAATTCGTCTCGTGTATGCGAGCGAAACTCTTGACGATGATAGCGCGGCCGCCAAGATGACGCGGCTCCAAGGCAGCGTGCTCCCTGGAGGAACCTTCGCCGTAATTCTCATCTCCAACCGCAACCCATCTTACGCCCTTCTTCTTGTAATCGCGAGCAACGTCAGGGACGGCACCCCAATCATTCGTCAGTAGGTTCTTGATCTTGTTCATCTCGCCATTTTCAAAATTCACAGCGCTAAAAGAAAATGGTATGACAAATGCGATTGACTATCAATGAGACGTTATGAAATTAATGAATGTCGAAACATTCACTTGTGTACAATACGTGTCTTTGAAAGATTTAATTTTAATATATATACAGGGTGAATCATTAAGGTTGTCCCAACCTTTTACCAAGAGGGATGAATTATCGACTGCAACTGTAGCCAACTCTGGAAAACATGGAAAATCTCGTCATATACGAGTATGTCTCAATCATGTAATATCTAATTATATATCTCAAAATACAAGACGAGGTTTTACATGATTGAAATGTATATAACGAGATATTCTTCCCGGATCGGCTACAGTTTCGGTCGATAATCCATCTCTCGTGATAAAAGGTTGGGACAGCCGTAATGATTCACCCTGTATATTTGTTTAATCTTTCCTCGAAATCTTTCAATGGTGTTTGACAAGTCTGGCCATTATCTCAGATAGCGTACATGCTTACCCAATGAACATGTTGTTGGAAATATTATCGAGATGCCCACGATACTTGAGCCACGGGCCGGCCGCAGAGATGTGATCTGTGGTGCACTTGCCTTTCACTTTAATCAGGATGGTTAGGTCCTCCAGATCCTTACCGTCCCACTTGTCGAAGGGCTCCAGCAACTGTAATCTTTGACTCTTCGAATCCACGTCGACCTTAACTTTGCCACCGTCCGATGGTGGCGAATCGTAAGTCTCCATACCGGGATCAAAACCGCGACTAGGTAATTCGTCACCTATACAAGAGTATAAATAAAGTTACTAACATATGCACGTGCCGTGAATCTTATTGCCGACTCGTTGCCAGCAATCATGTGAAAGATATTATCGACTAACCATACGGACTGTCCAGGAGGAATTCCTTTCCGTCTTTGCCCTTCAATCTGTCTTTCACCGGATTGAAGTCGAGTCTACCGGCGATGGACAGAGCAGTAACGAGCTCGGGACTCGTGACGAACGCATGTGTCGCTGGATTGGCATCATTGCGGCCCGTGAAATTTCGATTGTACGACGTGACGATCGTGTTTTTGTCACCCTTCTTGATGTCTTGGCGATCCCATTGACCGATGCAGGGCCCGCAGGCGTTGGCTAACACTGTACCGCCGAACTGGCGAAGTGTCTCTGCCTAGAGTAAATCAAAGTATCATTGTTGAGTTATATAATATAAACAATTCTCTGCGCCCCACATTTGCCAAATAAACTACTTCATTGACAGATAATTTTTTCGCCTTTCTTTCAAGTATATTTTCAACGTTTTACAAAATTAATATGTTTTATTGTACAATTTATTGGATAATCACACATCTTTTGTAAAGAACAACTTCAGAAGTTGTAAGAGAATATTTCATTTCATTAAAAGAATATCACATTAACGGAAACGCTAAATTCTACACTTGGAAGAGAAGCTTTCAACGAATACGTAATATTCCTCGTGATAATATTCATTGAAAGAAATAAAATCATTAATTGTAATATGAAATTTAAAGCACGCGTAATTTCGCGAGTAGTAGAGACGGAGAACTTACGATTCCGTCGCGCTCGATTGTCGCGCGAATTTGCTCGGATCCAGGCGTAACGTTAAACGCGGATTTCGCTGTCAAGCCGTGCTTCAGAGCCTGCTTGGCGATGTTTGCGCATCGACCCATGTCCTCGTAGGAACTATTGGTGCAAGAACCGATCAGGCCGACCTTGATCTCGTTCGGCCAGTTGTTCTTCTTGGCGGTTTCGCCTGTAACGATCGCAAAAATTATATCTTCGTAGACATAGATATATAAAACAAGTAAAACGCTCTCGTTTGAGTCTACTTACCCAATTTGGAGATCGGGTGGGCCAAGTCCGGCGTGAAAGGGCCGTTCACGTGCGGCTCGAGAGTCGACAGTTCTAACTCGATGATCTGATCGTATTTGGCGTTAGAGTCGGCGGTCAGCAGGCTCTTATGTTGATCGGCGGCTCCAGCAATCTCCGAGCGCCCGGTCGCCTTCAGATAATCCTGCATCCTGTAGTTGTACGGGAAGAGCGAGGTGGTCGCGCCAATTTCGGCGCCCATGTTGCAAATGGTGGCCATTCCGGTGCAGCTGATGCTGTCGACACCCGGTCCGAAGTACTCGACGATGGCGCCGGTGCCGCCCTTGACGGTGAGGATACCGGCCACTTTCAGGATGATGTCCTTGGGACTGGTCCAACCCTTGAGCTCGCCCGTGAGCTTCACGCCGATGACCTTGGGGCATTTGAGCTCCCACGGGATGTTCGCCATGACGTCAACAGCGTCGGCGCCGCCGACGCCGATGCACAGACACCCTAGACCGCCCCCGTTCGGTGTGTGCGAATCGGTGCCGATCATCAGTAGACCGGGGAAGGCGTAATTCTCAAGGATGATCTGATGGATGATGCCGGAGCCAGGGTTCCAGAAGCCAACGCCGTATTTAGCGCCCGCGGTCTTCAGGAAGTTGTAGACTTCCTTGTTGATGTCTTTGGCGCGTTGCAGATCTTCCACCCCGCCGATCTGAGCCTCGATCAGGTGATCGCAGTGGATGGTGGAGGGTACCGCGACTTTCGGTAGACCTGGAAGAAAGAACCCTCTATTTGGCATCGCGATAATTAGGAAGAATCCCTAACTTGACGTCGGGATGGCGGTTGAAAGACAATTCTACCGGAGCTGATAAACTGCAACATCGCCATCTGAGCAGTCGCGTCCTGCATGGCGACGCGATCCGGTCGCAACCGGAGGTAGCTGGTGCCGCGAACGATATCTTGCTTGTCGGGCTCATCGAGATGGGAATACAGAACTTTCTCGGACAGAGTCAGCGGCCGGTTCAATCTGAAAAGACATTTTGCAAGTTAGGCGAGAGCAGCGATTAACGGATTATCATCACTAAGGCTTAGTTTAGTTCACGTTTGTCTCATTCTAAAGTAACAGTTGGCAAGAGACAAAGAATTAAGCTAAGCTTCAAGTTAAGCGACATTGGTGAAACCAGACCTAAATGAATTGCATCGAATTGGATCATCAGAAAATCAAGACTACATTTGAACGAGGAACGTTGACCGATTTATAACTCGACAAGTTACAGCACACGCGAGGCAAAAACACAGGAGGCCTCTTGAAATAAAAATGATAATTCTCTCGTTCGGGAATGCAAGTTGAATTACTTTGGGATTATCTCCAGTCGCTTCGTCGGCTGCATAAGTAACGCAAAGGACTAAGGAGAGCTTTCGTCTTACCTCTTCTTAACTATTTTAAGATTTTCCTCCAGCTTGTCATAGGGCAGGTAGCTGGTGGAGTCGAACTTCGACATCGCCACCTTCGCAGCGGCGAAGCTCAACGGACTCGCGCTGAAGCATCGCTGCTGCACATCCGCCGCCAACGCGGACAGTCTCTGCAAAGCAATTAAGTCATTCCGTTGATCCTTCAATCGTCCGCAAGACGTGTGCGTAGACCAGAAACAATGGCATTGGCTAATTACTAATACATTGGCTAATGCGTCGGCCAATTTGCGATATGCTACGCAATACCATTTTATTTCTGCGTGCGATCTCAATTACGTAATTAGGTCTGAGATACGTGACTCGCTCGTCGCACTCGCAATATTTATTCGCGGATACGCCGTCGCAAGTGATGATTTGATCCAGATCAAATCTACGGCGATAATGACAGTGCGCCGGCGATAAGAATTGCACATAAGTGGGCGAAATCCGAGTGCGAATGTAACTCAATGTACCGCGTTCTCTCAGTAATTCTCTTTACATTATTCGTCCCTCATTCCCGTGCGGTGCCCGGCGCTCGAATTGAATGTTAAATTCCGCGCACTCGCGCCGAACACCTGCGCCATGATGAGCATATTTAACCTAACGTCCCTGAAAAATGACCGATATATGCGTGCAGTTTCGCATTACGTAACGTCCTGTACGTTACATCTCGCGAGTATTGTCCATTTTTTTTTCGACTCGTCTGATTCAACGTACGTCCCATTCGCGACGCTTATTCCTTCCGACACTGACACACGTCCACGTTGTGCCCTTCCCCTTCCCCTTTCACGATCGATCCCTCTCTTTGCTCCAGAAAATTGGAGCAGTAGAACGTCTCAGACGTCTTGTCGAGAAATGTCATCCACCCGCGGCACAGTTTTGAGGAAAATTGCGATTGCGACGCGCGAGAGCTCCGTCGAGTGTTAGAGGTCAATCGGTTGACCTCCGCTCAACGGGGTAGGAGGGGTGCGACACTGAGGCGCCCTTATGTCACATGAAACCCGGGTTTTCGGTGCAGTTTCCCCCCTTTTTTTACCTGTGCACGAAGAACTCGCGCGCAGTACGACATGGCGAGTCGTATTTGCGCGTCAGCTGTTAATTCGAATGCCGCAGACGCGTGTGCGAAGGCGCCGATGGTCTTCCCTCGTGGCAGCTCTTCTCGAACCGGCCACTACAGAGAAACTAAGACCGCGGTGTTCTTCGTGCTCCTCGGTTCTGAATTTTTGCGCGTGCGCACGAACTACCGTGCGCCTTTGCTCTGAACCGTGTTTAAAGTCGTTCGAAGTGCAATTTTATTAAAAAAAAATACTGATATGTCGTAAAAAGAATACTAAATGACACGATTTCTGAGCATTGTTGTACAAATTATGACAAGCTGGCATATGTTCCAGTAAGCGTAGTGAGATCTGGACCTCCGGTATTGTAGGAATCCTCGAATCAAATTACGTTTAAGACCCGCAGAGTTCGAAATCCATCATGGCGTCTAAAACCTGGGTCACCTGCGTATAGAAGCGACAAAAATTCCCGAAATCTCAACAAGGCCCAAAATATACCAGAAATTTATGTTACTAAATCAGAAATTACGGAAACTATCTAAAAAAACAAAAAGATTCAGAGAAAGGACGAAGATATCGCGCAATTAGTATATTTTTAGCAATTAAAAGCATCTGCCATTGTTTTAGACAAATTTAAACCACAGATAAAAGTTTATCTTTGCCATTGAATAAAAGTATTGTACTTTCTGCTTGTTCTAGCTAGTTTAAATGTAGGGAATTAAAAATTAAAAATAATCTATTCCTTATTTGACAAATTTTATTATTTATAATCTATGCATTTCTCAAATATTGTGTCTTTACAAACAATTCTATTTTATTTAATCATTATACAAAACCGCTATTTATAATAGTTAATTAGACTCGAGCCCTTTGCATAATATCAACACCTTTGTTATTAAAAAAAAAATTATTTTATATCACTTATATTCTCTAATTTAAAATTTTTTTAAAATCGAGAACTATCAATTTAACAGATTGGTATTGAAACAGTCCCTACTCATGACACAGAACTACTGTCGTTGCTAAAGTCATGATTACTAGAGTATCAGCAATCGGTACCCAAACAGAATCATAAAGTCATCACGAGACACATTAGGGTCTCGCGCCAAGTATAAGCTCGCTAGAACCGGGCGCGCGAGACCGACCGTGTAGTTTACGCGTCTTTTTTTACCGACACATTCGAATATAGTTTTTGTGCGTGTAAATCTTTTTATTGGCTTTTATGCATAAAATAATACCAGAATAAGTTGCGAACCGCCCAGCCAAACATTTTCATACCTAAAACACTCAGTTTGAAAGTCTAATTAAAAAAATATTGGTATTTGAAATTTTTTTATTTTTTATTCGTGAGCAATTTGAAATTGGCTATATAAAATTGCAACATTCTTCCACATGCAATTATAGTACGCATAAAAACAAAGCCGAGGGTTCACGACTTTATATAAAAAACGAAGAGAAATTAAAAATGTCACTTGATAAGTAAATATTATTTGTATAATCTTCTTCTCTTCAACAAAAGTTGAAGAAGAAGACTATACAAATAATATTATTTAAATTATATATTTATTGGATTACTAAATCTATTATTAAATTTCATTTTATTTTACAGCAAGATTAAAAAATTATTGGGTTTAATATAAAAATTAGAAATTAATCATTTTTATAAATAAAATACTGAATTAGAGAAAAATAAATTTAAAGTTATATTATACGTACAGTAAATAACATTTATTTGTGAGACACACACACACAACTGTGAAAATTATTATAAATACTGTAAATTAACAAATTTTATATTTGTATCCTGTTGAATGTACCCCTTTATATTGTTATTTGCTTATTTGCACAATTCTTATTAAACAATTTTTTTACAAAATAATTGAAGCAGGTACAAAACAGACAAGTGTTATATATTTTAATAATAAATCAAATTTTATGACATTAATGCGTTAAAACTGGCTATCTGAACAGGAACCTTCGCGGGGTTAAAAAAATATTATGCGAGGTGAAAAGAGAATTATGGGCGCGATGAGTCCTTGACACGATTAATCAGTTGTAGGTGGGCCAGTACACGTTTCGACACTGTACTTGTCGAGCCGAACTCGAGCACACTTACTAACGATGCGTTTGTCGATTAGCGGCACATCGGGACGAATGTCCCGAACGGGATTTGCTTTCATCATCCATTAAAGGATGCCGTCGAGTCTTACGCGGGATGCCCTCGCAAGGTAAATCATTCGGGAAGGTCGGCGACATTGTTCGCTGAATTGTACATAATGTTATTCATGACATACTCAACGACAAACCGACAACAATCGCCATTGCAGGAGAGAAACTCGGGTGAGCGGGATTCTAATTGAAATTACGCTATCTCTCTCTCCTCTCTCTCTGTCTCTCTCTCTCTCTCTCCCCCCTCTCTCTCTGCCAAATTGGATCGCAGATAATGTATAGGTGAAACTGTATGTTACACTGTCATTGTATCTTGGAGTGAAAAAAATTTATAGTCTCTCCGGAGATACGCGGACATTAACTCTACTTTAAAATTGAGCAAATAAAAAACAAAAAGGAGCAGGAAGTCTATCATCTTCTGAGGACAAAAGATTTCTACTGATTGTGAGAAATGTGCGTTATATATACGGTGATCTAATACGCTTCACTTGATTTGCGGATTTTTCCCCCGATTTTTTAATTGCTGTGTTTCCAACAACTTCTGACACTTCAACGTCAGATCTGTCGTAATCAGATCTCAAATACCGTTTTTGCTTAAAATTTGGCTTGAAAACAAACTGAAAACTTTTTATTATTTGTAACATTAACTTAACGCATATTTGTGAAAGAAAATCCTCTCCAGATTTGTTAAAATAGTTCTTGCAGAAGAAAAATGCGATAGGTCTGGAGCACCCTGTATAGACAGTTTCAGAACTATCGCTGAACCTTTCACTTACAAGTCCGTCGATCAGTTTAAAACTAATTTTCTCAAAGAGATAATTGGGGATGCAATCATCAGTAGTTATTTTATCGAGTTTACCTGTTTCGACTGCTCGCTTCCACGCTTTCAGAATTAAATATATTTTTAATAATTTAATGAAATAAATATAATTATTTATATTTATATACGTAATACGCAAATAAAAATATACTTAACTGAAATAAATTTTGTATAAATTATTATTTATTTGATAATCAGAAATTAACCTAATTAATGATATTTATTATCCCATTTAATTAATATTTCGCATTTAATATTATTAATTTTTTAACAACGCTGTTCCGCTTTGTTTTCACGTTACTCAACTGACCAACTGTGCGCCGCGGGCGATGGTGGCGAAAGTAATGGTTCGCTCCAATTTCCCCGAGGCTACGCTATGTGTTACACCCCCGTCTTTGAGAAACGTGCTAACGTACTCGTTTTCCACAAATATACACTTGTGACTGTTAATTCTTTAAATTATCAGGTTCCTCGTTTTCATACTCCACGCGTTTTTCACTACAAGAAATAGACATGTGCTTTCTGACAAACTACCATTCCTCAAATTCTTTTCTAAACTTTTATTAAAGAAAAAATTGTTTCTTAAAAAATTTAATAAGTGATTTGGGAAAGTAGCGCATTGCCAACATTCCTCCGTTTGGCAGCTAATACTAAATACAAATGCGCGAGTGCGGCGATTTCCTTCGGGGCGTCCCGACGTAAGAAGCCGACGTGAACGTTGCCTGGAGCTTAGCCACGAAATCGGTCGAAAAATCGAACCCATAGATCGAATTGACGCGCGAAAGAAACAGGCCGTACGAGCCGTCGAATGTAGCCTGCTGTGACAGCGTTTTTTCGCGTGCGAGGACTTGACATGAAAGAAGATTGCGAATCATTTGCTCGAAATGGCACTTACGTCTTAAGAAATATGGCAATGCTAATGGTACATTAACACTTACGGCATACGCATGTTCCATTAGTACATGAAATATTTATTAGCCCTATTAAATATTAGCATATCCACAGCAGAATGGATACTTCCTATTAAAAGCGCGAAAGATGATTAATATTGTATCTTTAACCACGCGGTACGTAAAAAGGAATTAAGGTACTCAAGTAACATCTTACTCGATATACTCGAGTAACATCTTAAGCCAACGGCACACGATACTATTTTTCCTGTTGGATTGCTTACGACAGCCAATCAGGATTTAGCCTTGAGTCACTTGATATAAAACTGCATCCTTATTGGCTCTCGTAAGCGATCCAGTAGGAAAAGTAGTATCGTGTGCCATTGATTTTACTTAAGTATATGTACTTGAATAATCGAGTATCTGAATACATAAATATTTGAGAATCTAAGTACTTGAGTACTTGAATACCTGAGTATTCAAATTCTTAAATACTTGAGCACTTAAGTATTTGGATACTTGAGTGCTTGGATGTTTAAATGCTCGAGTACTTACTGCATCCTTATTGAATCTCGCAAGCAATTCAGTAGGAAAAGTAACATCGTGTGCCGTTGACTTTACTTAAGTACATGTACTTGAATACTTGAGTACTTTAATACCTGGGTACTCGAATATTTGAATACCTGAGCACTCGAGTACTTGGAAACTTGGGTATTTAAGTGCCCGAATACTTACTGCATCCTTATTGGTTCTCGCAGGCAATTCAGTAGGAAAAGTAGAATCGTGTGCCGTTGGCTTCACTTAAATATACGTACTGGAAACTCGAGTATCTGAATACATAAATATTTTAGCAATTAAGCACTCGAGACTTGGATACTTGGGTATTCGAATACTTGAATAACTGAGCAAGTACTCGAATACTTGACTACCTGAGCACCCGAGTACTTGGATAATTGAGTGCTTGAGTATCTAAGTGCTCGAGTACTTAAATACTTGAGCGCTCGACTCGGAGGCCGGAGACGGAAAGAATTTTGACGAGTTTGCACGCAACTGCATCGGAATCGGGCGTGTCTGGTCCCGTAACCGGACGAAAGAAACCGGGGTGTCCCGGGTGTGACGTAATTCTGGAGAAAGTGGACGCATGCGTGGACGTGT
Organism: Vollenhovia emeryi; assembly: GCF_000949405.1. Taxonomy (NCBI): domain Eukaryota; kingdom Metazoa; phylum Arthropoda; class Insecta; order Hymenoptera; family Formicidae; genus Vollenhovia; species Vollenhovia emeryi. The sequence goes on from NW_011967219.1 coordinate 224,735, forward strand.
GCTCCGCAAAAAGAGCGCGACGGACCTCTCGTCTCTCCCGCGTGATCCATCAATTACGTGGATTATTATTTCCTACTGTC
>NW_011967219.1:225685-257304 GCF_000949405.1 Vollenhovia emeryi
CCCCCCCCCCCGTGTCACGTATATCCGCGGAGGCGCGTAATCGCGCGAGGCACGACCCCGGGGCCTCGGGGACGAGCCGCGAAGGTCCTGCCGGACTTCTTCAATGACGTCGCGCGACAGGAATCCTCCCGATGCGATAATCTACCGCGTGCCTCGCCGCTTGGTAACCCACCGCGGCGCGGTAACTACCTGTACGGCATTCTGTCGAACGTCTGACTATGCCAATACGGCATAAACATCCACCTAGTTGTAAAAATGGCAGTTCAGATTAAATCTCCGACGTATTCATCGCGAGAGTCCGCAAGCCACGTCAGAATTGTAATATTCTAGATGTCTAACGTAAGATTCTAAAGACAGACAGGATTTGTAGAGATACATCCTAATTGCTCTTCCTTTCTTATTCAATTTCTTGACGATTTTTCTCCTATTTTTTTACCTCTTAATTTTGTCCTCAGATGATCAGCGCGACTTTGACAAAACAAAAAGATCAGAAACGCGATGCAAGATGTGAGGAAAATGGTTTCGCACATAACGGTGTATACTCGCTCGAAGGCCAATCAAATTCACAAAATTGTCGCGCGATTACCTCAACGGCAACGCGGAGAAAAATCAGCTGCGACGACTGGGATTTCTCTCTTGATGACTTCCGGGTGGTAAAAGTCGAGGTCGAAGAAATTCATCGTCGCCAAGAAATCTATGGACTTTTTATAAAGGAGTACTATTTTACTTCTTATTACAAGGCACACGTAACGTTGATTAACGAACTCTCGTAACAATTGTTGCGTGAAATGCATTCAGGCTATTTCAAATACGATTTACTTGTTTCGTCTGCTAAAATTCAGAATAAATCAAAATAATCTGATAATAAGGACAATATCGGAGGAGCTCGGAGCACAGTTTCGCGCTTGAAAGTTTAAAAGACAATGCAATTATTTAATTCCCTGTTTTGTGTGTGTGTGTGTGTGTGTGTACGTGTATCGCGTTACCTTCAGATAACAAACTAAATAGATGTGTAACTATGCTTTGAAACTTGAAATTGTACAAATTCTTCACGTGCTGCGAGAAGAATGCGCCGACGCACTATACGGAGCGTGTGTTTTTGTGCCATTTATGTACAAGGAGCTCCTACAATTCCCTCGGAATTCTAAAGGAATCCATTTCGATGCGTAGCGAAGCGAAGTGAAGACGGAATATAGTGTAAACCGTTGTCGCGTTTTTCACAACAGGTTGCCTCCCAACGAAGCGATCCCACCGACGAAGGAATCCGCGGGTTTGTTCTCGCAGTTCGATCGCAGACGGCTGTAAATCGATCGATATCTCCTCGATGGCAGTCACTTGTCGCAGCGAAAGAACCACGCCCGCGGTTGTACACCCTCGGGCTTCGCCAAAGCGCCATAAAGCCGCTTACGTAAATGGTGGCAAAGATATATTACCACCGTGAAATACGGTCCTCGGTCGTTTCTGTCCTCTCACATAGACGTAATTATTATTTATTTATAAGTTGAACGTCTCGTGCGCTTTTTTACTCTCCAATATAATTTTGTAACGTGACTACCGTGTAATTGCCGAGGGTGCAGAGTATACCTGAAATGGACGTAGGCCTCGGCCCTTTCCTTTTATGCAAACAATGTCGCAAATATGTAAAAATTTAATGGAAGTACGACCGAATTTTCTCAAGCGTGATTTTTATTCATACTTTTTTTCTTCCTTCACCAATCAAACCCGCCATATCCGTGACTTCCTTTAGTACTCTTGATGGTCTTTTAATTACGGTTATTTAAATCTTGACCTTACGTATATCCTTATTTCTTTCCCGGCGAATTTTTATGTCTATCGTTGGACGCAGAGATCTAGGTGCGCTTATACTGTCACGTGGTTACAAAGTTTCTTACGAATCATGTGATTCAATTGTCCCGATCCTTTGGATCCGGTGGTGATGAAGAGACCAACTCGCAGACCAGAAGAAACTCACGAACGGCCGAAGGACGACAGACCATTTAATTAGAATAAACCAGTTTAATAAACACCTTCCTGTCGTTATTGTAATTAACTTCGATCTACCAGATTTCTTCAGTGAGCTCCAGCTGCGCGACGAAGCGCTCTCATTGAATGAGAAGCAGAAGAGTTAATAAATTACGAATAATTTGCGTGCGTGTAAATAAAAAATCTTATCGAATATGCAATATTGCCAGGCAAAACTGCACCGCGTTCATCTCCGTTGCTTCATGTTTCTTGTCCAAGTAACCGTGAATTCCTTGTTACGTCTCGACGTGACGCACCGCGCCGGATTTGGCGAAATGCACAGCCTCTTTAGTATAAGTGCCGCAGAAGTACCCCCGATCTCTTGCGCGAACGCAAAAGACAACGCTCACGCGTCATATCCCGGAGCCATCAAACGCGCAACTCGCACTTTTGTAAAAGGCCGTACGCCTACTACGACGCAAGTGTCTCCTTTTCAAGTGACCGCTGCCTTTTTTACAAGTGTCTCGTAATTTTCCGAGAGAGGTTCCTTTCCCTCATCGCGCGCCCGTCGACCCGCGCACCGCGGAATACGTGAAACCATTGCGATCGCACCAGATCGCCCGCAGCGTCCGCGCCACGTATCGCTTCATTATCGCTTCGTTGTTTCCCACGTGTATCGTGACAAGTCCGATTCAGCCACCTTGCGCCCGCAAAGCGATAGAATTAACGTCGCGGAGCGATTTGTAAGGAGTTGCAAAACAATCAAGTAATATTTAAGATAACAGTTGTTGCGAAAAACTTCAAATTTTAAGTATTTTTATCCTGAATCACAATTGTCCAAGGCAAAGTAAGAATTTTGATTCGATAACGTATTATCCAAATTTATAGAAACCTTTCTCTTGTGGCGATGATTAAAAATAGATGTTTCAGGAAGAATAATCTGTTCGATAATTTGCGACGAATGAATTAGTCTCAGATGGTTCTCGTAACAATTGCGTGAGACGCGGAGCTGCCGTGTGCTTTTCCGATTATGTAAACTCTTTAATTAATAATGTTGTAAATCACTTATATCCGGACTTTACCGTTAAGCTTCAACTTTTAAATTATACGAAAAATAAGACATCCCCGTCCTTCGCTGGTCCGGAAGATTTATTTGCAAAAAGATTTCCATATTTTCCGCTGCGCATAAAAATTATTAATACCTAGATATTTCTCTTTGATTCCTTATTTAACGGGAATGCCTAGATATAAATTATTTTTACGCGCGATTAGAAACGAAAGATTTTTCGTAAATAAACATCATCAGCAACCAGTGAACGGTGAAGAACAATAAGCGATTTATTTGTCATGCATTTATCAAGTGGACTTTTATAGATAATAATCCTTTTTCTGTAAAGAGATTTAAGGTATTCTAAATCTCTTTCTCTCTCTTTTATTAGACGAGTCAAGGCGAATGCTTAGAATGGAAGAGATAAAGTGTGGAAAATGTGATCAACAACACAGATAACAATGAAAGCATTAAAGCAGAAGTGCGTACAGCGTCGAGCGTGTTTTCCCTCTCCCCCCCCTCTCTCTCTCTCTCTCTCTCTCTCTCTTAATTAAAGTAATTTATTATCTTTATCGTAATAGCGACCGCTTTGCTCACTGACAAAAATGACGCAATACGCAGAAACGGCTGCAACTCGGCATATCGGTAAATCAGCCTTCTTGTTGATTCATTCGGTGGTCCTTTTCAATTTCGTTCGCCAACCGGTAACCCTAGACTCGAGATCGTACAGTTTCAAAATCGACCGACAATCGCTCTCGTTTGCCACAAGTCTCTCACGATCAAATGATGATGACGCGGAACTATTGTATTAAACGACAATTTCCTTTCTAAAGATAAACGGTTATACATTTAATGAGCTGGAAAAAAAGATCTTTTTCCATCAGACATAGGATAAATCCTAGGAATATTCGCTCTGGAATGTCAGACCTTATTCGCGGGCCGTTTTTCTCTTTAAAGGGATGAAATTTAATCCTGATGTGAGAATAAAAGTTCATGGAAGTTTAGCGTTTATCACACAACGGCGATGATTCAATGATGCAACCGTCTAGATTTAAGAAGGACTCATCATCGATTAGCATACGTCAGTGCTAGCACGGCAACACGGATGCCAAGCCGTTGGACGACTCTCATGTTGCATCGGGAGAACGGAGTTGGATTACGCGCGGTGGTAGTTCGACACGAACGACCGCGGCGGGCGTTTGTGATAATCGCCGTTGCGACGGGATCATCCGACGCCCGATTAATCGAAAGGTGACGCTTACCGAGACAAGTCGGGGTTCGACCCAAAATATTCGGTTACAAGAAATTAATCTTGTCGCGCAAGAACGTAACTTGCACGATACCTCGACGACAGCTCGTTACGACCAATTGAGCGGCTAATTGCCGTAGCTGTCTGATCCGCTGATTTCTAATAGTTAGCCGCTCAACTTGCCCGACAAAAGAAAAAGAAGAAAGACTCTTCGCGCGCACTCGCGAGCGTGCGTTACCTTATTTCGCGACGTACATCGTTACGCGTAACGCGGAAAGTGTCCCGATCTGGGACAGTCCGGGTACCCCACCCGCGATCCAGCGATCCATCGATCCCGATGGCCTCCGGCCTCTCTCCCTCTTTTTTCGCCTCACCTCCGGCTGGTCTCTCGGTACCTTCCCTTTCGGTCTTTGGTCCTCGCAGCCATCCGGTCGAGACCGACAGGGTTTACTAAGAGAGAGCACACGTCCTCCAGAAACTTCAGTGTAAACCGCGCTCTCGAACCCGAAGGATCTTCGGATTCCTCCACTTTGAGACAGAGAGTTGGGGGTGCGCGAGAGAAAGAAGAAGATCCAGTTAACTCATGCGGGATCCCGATGCGACGTTCGACGGTTCGAGTGTGATCGAGTCTTCAGCATCGATCCGGCAGTGATCCTATCGCGATTTCGGTGTTCCTGATCGGAGCTTCCTGTGGTAAAAGCAATGTGGGGTCGTGTTCTTCTAGTATCGTTCGCGCTTATAGCGCTCGGAACAGCGAGTAAGTGAAATTCTTGAAAACAATTAATTTTTTCACATTACTTTTTGAAACTCGAACTGGTTTGTTCTTTACATCTTGAAGTATTCTAAAGAGAAAATTTTTTCCTGTCTTGTTATGCTTATGTTAAAACAGATATAAATAATAAATTTAGTAATGTATTTTTGCGGTTTGACATGTGTTAATAATTTAATTACAATTTTGTGAAATAAATTGGATAATTTATTTTCAAAGAAAACCTAAAGATTATCCATTTATTGATTTAACAGAATTAAGCATACTATTAATTTGTGCTGGCAATTCATTCATTATTTTATTTTAAAATTATGGTTAAATTATAAAATACAAACGTTATTTATCGCTCAAAATTATTTATATCTAGACGTTTCTGTTAAGCAAAAGTTCAAGTTTTGATATAAAAAAACTTTTATATGCAACGAAAATTAAAGAATTTTAAATAAATCTTCAGAACACATAAAGAACAAAATATCTTTTCATGTATTTGAATATTTCGAATATTTCGTGTCGCAGTCACAAGTAAATCCTCAGAGAAATAAACGTCGAAACGTCCCTCTTTCGAAATCATGTGATGGTGGAACAACATGGTATTTTGATCAACTTGATTAGAGTTTTTTAAATTTTACTAGTAAAATGTATGGTAAAAGTTGGAAAAACTCATAAAATTCTTCGAAAAATTCCGTGTTGTCCCACAATTACATAGTTTTCAGAATAAATTTTGAAAGAAAATTCTCTCCGTGTAACGCAACGTTGTATAATTTTAAAGAAGATACTCGTTGATATAAATACATTCTTGATTACGTTGCATCCCATTTCCGTAAAGTGAAAATTGAATGGTACATTCAGAGGATTGAATAGCACGCATCGACGAAATGTGAACGAATACGATGCGAAAAGCGATCTTCTGCCGATTGCGTTACACGCGTATCGGATACACCACGTCCTTTAAGGTTGAATTACGCCACGTGCAACTGAAGCGACCATCCTCGCAAGGACGGTACCATTTACATCGTGTGCATTCGTGTACGCGCGAAATTCTGACACCGCTTTAACGGGATCACATGTCGGTGATTCGGAGATTTTGTCTGTTGCACTCCCCGAGTCCGTCATAAGTCGATTACCACGAGTCGTTCATACAAATGAAATGGAGCACGTGCTTTGATTTATCAAAACGAATGCCCCGCGGCGACGGCAAAGCACGAAATACACGGCGCGCTTTCAAATAAATCCTCTCGCGTGTCTGTCTTTGGTGAGAAATACCCGTTCCCGCTCTTACCCGTTTGATCCAACGAGCGCCACTCGCACGTGGCGTAAATGACATTTGTAATATTTATACGTGAGAAATAGTGTTTATATTTATGCAAAGAATTCGCAGGCATCGCGCAACGTCTGTACGCAACGTTGCGCTCAATCATATGCGCGATGATCGCACATAGTTATTATCTCAATGTATCCGGGACTTGTTGATTATTAATGAAACACGTGTAATCCGCTTTTTAATCTCCCGCGGGGAAGATCATCATCCTGTGCGGGCTTCTTTCCTTTTTAGAGAGCGGATAGCAAAGCTCGCGTGACTATGCAAAAGACTAGTACTACATAATCACAATAACGCATTGTGACCGGTCGATGATGTCAACCGTTGAAACTTCCGCTTCTCCTGGCTCGCTCCAGCCAAACTCCCTTCTTACGGCAAGCGAAATCGAACGCATGAATTTGTTGCAGAATGTCCGAGGAGGAAAACGTCGCCCGTCAGAGAAATTCTGTGCTATACTTCCACCTTCGACGCGCAGCTCTTAGCCGGCTCCGTGTGCAGCTGCACCACTCTGGTGCATCAAAATCATGATGTGCGGAATCTCTCAATTTCCGGTGAGCGCAATAACAAAGGAAGCATTGTAATTCGAGCCATTTTGAAATCACGCATCGCTGTTGGAAATGTAGACAAGCGAGTTCAACAGGACAGTCTGTAATGGCAAAATTAACATTATCGAATATCCATGAAACGCGAGTATGATTGACATGGATCTGAACGAAATTTCTGACGAGCTAAAATTTGCAACAGATAATCAATTACAAATAAAATGGTGTTTCAGACATTGCAGACTTGCGGAAGTCTTTGAAAGAGATGCATCCGCCTCTTCAATTTGTAATTTCTATATACGATCCAGCGATGACGCTCAGAAATTCCGCCACGGTACGGCAGGAAGCTATCGCTCGGATTATTGCCGTTATGAAAGAGGTATGGTATTTTCTATTGTCATCTCGAAGTGAGATCTTATCTTCCGAGAAGATAAGATGACTCGAGAATTGAATAATCACGTAATGAGTGGTTGGGTACATACTTCAATATGTAAGATATAAGTATTCGTGAATAATTAAGTAGGCTGCTTAAGAAACGTTAGTTGAGATAAACTCGTAAAACAAAATTATGCAAATGCAAATGTTAAATCGCGAAAGTGCGTGCTGACGAGCTGACAGGGGGAAGTTTTTCCTGTCTGTTCAAGGTGGACGGCGTGGAGATGAACGTGACGGCGGGTTCGAAGGAGCGCCTTTATAATTTTGTCAAGAGTCTGAAAGACGAAATGATCCGCAAATCTTACGACAAGAGGATTTTCATGGCTTTGTCCAGCAGATCGGAGGATTTGGCCAAGCAGTTTGATATTAAGGAGCTCATAAAGTAAAAATCGTCCTCGACTGACATATTACGACCCGCTCGTCGACGAGAGGCCCAAATTCTTGCCGTATTTTATCTTTCGCATTTCTTCTCCTTTTTTCCTATTAGGTATATCGATCTATTTACGTTGCCGACGGATTATATGACGGACGAAGACGGAGCCTACGTCACCTTTCACCCCTCGCGCCTGATGGGACTTTTCGACATGCTGAACACAGACAGCCTGATAGACTTGATAAGTGGATTAGGAGCACCCAAGCAGAAGATCGTGATGACCTTGCCGGCCAGTGCGTACAGATTCACTTTGGAGAACGAGGACGAGAACGCCCCGAGATCGGCGACTACGGAGAAGGAGCCCGTGCCGATCGACCGTGAACAGGTGCGACATGTATTCTCGGGCTGAACTTGCTTACGACTACGGCAACTTAGCGGCACTTGCGAGTGCGCTGAAGATCGCAAGTCCATCCTCGAACTGACCGATCTTTATCGTAGCTCTGCGAGGCCACAAACAGCGGGGAATGGACCGTGGAACGAGATGAGGATCTCACGGCGCCGTACGCATTTCAAAACAAAACGTGGATCGCTTTCGAAGATAAGATTTCGGTCGGAATAAAGGTGCGTACGCGGATTTCTCAGTTACTCGCCCCGTGTAAAAGAAAGTCAGCGTTCGAGGCATCATTGAATGAAACACCATTCGTTCGTTTAAGGTTTGTCGAAGCAACCGATGGTTTTAGTCTGTACGACAGAAATGATTTCAGGGGAAATACGCGTTGCTGCGGGACTTGGCGGGTTTGGCGGTGCGAAATATAGAGAACGATGTGGAGACCGAATGCGAGGAACCGCTCGCGCAGGAGATTTATCGTGCGTTTACAGAATTTAAGAGAAAATCGAGACAAGCCGTGCTCAACGCGCTGGAAGACGAGCTTCATGTGAGATTACTTTTATCCCGCATCGAATTACTCTTTCTACTTTTACGATAACTCGCTGGAAATTTCAGCAAATGCAATTTTCGTATCCAAATCATGCGAAAACGTCCAGCTTCCGCGTCGTTCGTGCGGTGGACACGGACGGGCACATCAGGGCCGTACGCGAAAACACGCAAACTGAATTCGTTTGCAAACGGCAAGGCTACTTCGTCCATCCAAAGAGTTGCAACAGGTAGTTACGATATTTATTATTATTTAATTAACGGCGGTAATTACAAATTAAACCGAGCAAATCAAAGGGAGATCACAGTTAAACTCAAATATACAATAAGCAACTTCTTTTGCAGATTCTATCGTTGTGTAAAATTCAATCAAGCAGTAGAGGACTATTCCGTCTTCGAATTTGATTGTCCGGCCGGACTGTCGTTCGACGAGCGCACGGAGGTTTGCGTTTGGCCGGGCTCCTTGCCCGAGGGCTCGCCGTGTCCTGGCAGCAGCGAGATCGCTCCTGTCGCCCCGAAGAGATTCGAATGCTCCCAACCCGGCTACTACGCGGACCCACAAAATTGTCGTTGGTTCTTCGCTTGCATGGATTTAGGTGCGCTACAATTCATGCACGATGAATTATTCATGCATTCATACATAGACCTTATGTATTATTCAAAATCGTTGAAGAGAGCGTTATAATTGCGGAACATGTCGTATTATCTAATCCTTACTGTTGCAACATCCACGCTTACCTTTTCCATCTATATTCAAATTAGCTATGCGCGTACGAAATACATTTTTATACACTGAAAGCAAAATTTTCGCTACCGCAGCTAAATGATTATCTACGGTAGCGAAAAACCATGAGGTTTGCTAAAAATATTTTGCCGCCATAACTATAAATTTCTGCACCACCAAACAGTTTGCTGTCGCACCTAATACAAAAGGCACAGTAACAAAATATTTAGCTATCGCAACTAAATATTAGCTGTACATATTTTACAACTGAAATTTAGTTGCCACGTGCGGTTTTTAGCTAAGGCAGCTACATTTTTCTTTCCGTGTATAAATCAAAAATACGTGTGGCCAGCAAAATGATTAACAAATCAAAAGATTTTCTCGACCAGAACTGGCGAAAGGTTTACAATTTAAATAACTACGTTTCAACCATTGTGGATTGTAGACCTTATCAAGTTAGAGCGAGGGTACTCGTGGCTATTATAATCTTGCAATTGCTAGTTAAACCTCAGCAGGTAAAATAACGTTATAATTTCACACCAAAACCTGATAGCGAGGAACACAGTACGTCCATAACGTGTTAAGGCTGACAATAAGAGAGAAATATAAATGGATATAAATTTGTATATTAATTTTATCACATCGATATCAACAGGTGGATCGGAATTAATGGCGTTCGAGTTTCGCTGCCCGTACGGCCTGGTGTTTGACGAGCAGAAGCTGGTGTGCGAGTGGCCTTGGCTGGTGCCAGCCTGCTCGGGATCCGGCTACGCCAGAACGGAATACAACTACGGGGGATACACCGCGGGAGCCTCGACTGGCGGTGGAGTCGGCGGTTACGTCACCGGCGGTTTGCCGGAGCACTCCGTCACGGAGGGAGCGGATTACAACGTGGACTATTCCAGGACGACCGGTACCGGTGTCCGCGGACCGAACTATTTCGGATCCACCGCGGGAGATATCGGCAGACATCCCGGTGCCTCGACTCCCGGCGCCGGAACAGTTTCCGGACACGTCGGGTTCTCTGGTCCAACCGGTGTCGGTTATTCTAAGTCCACCGAATATGGAGGCGCGGTATCGTCCGGTATACAGATTGGTTCGGTACCACCTCGTACAATCGTGGCAGAAGGTGGCACGGGATACTCCGCATCGACCAGCCAAATTGGCGGTACTGGATATACCGTCTCTGACGGATTTAATACTGGTAGATTTGGGAACACGGGATCGCCGGGAGGAATCACCGCAGACTTTTCCGAATCCACATCGGGAGAGTATTCCGGAACTGCTGGTGGAAGCCATTTGACGCAGCAAGGCGTAACTTATTCGGCAAGACCTATCTCGGGCTATCCTAGTTCGGTAGCGGGAGGCTATACAGGAAGTACGACTAGCCCGATAATAGATACAAGTTATTCTAGAACTTCCGGGGGAGTAGGATTTTCTGGATCCACATCGGGAGGATATTCCGGAACTGCTGGTGGAAGCCACTTGACGCAGCAAGGTGTAACTTATTCGGCAGGACCTATCTCGAGCTATCCTGGAGGCTATACAGGAAGTACGACTAGTCCGATAATAGATACAAGTTATTCTAGAACTTCCGAGGGAGTAGGATTTTCTGGATCCACATCTGGAGAGTATTCCGGAACTGCTGGTGGAAGCCACTTGACGCAGCAAGGTTCGGCAAGACCTATCTCGGGCTATCCTAGTTCGGTAGCGGGAGGCTATACAGGAAGTACGACTAGTCCGATAATAGATACAAGTTATTCTAGAACTTCCGGGGGAGTAGGATTTTCTGGATCCACATCGGGAGGATATTCCGGAACTGCTGGTGGAAGTCACTTGAGGCAGCAAGGTGTAACTTATTCGGCAGGACCTATCTCGAGCTATCCTGGAGGCTATACAGGAAGTACGACTAGTCCGATAACAGATACAGGTTATTCTAGAACTTCCGAGGGAGTAGGATTTTCTGGATCATCTCTCGATTCTCACGTAGGATCTGCGAGTCCTAAATATGTCGGATCGACGAATGTATACGAAGGCTCTAGCACGCATACTGACGGCTACTCGGCTTCTACCGGGGCTTATTCAGGAGCAACCGGACATCAGCCATCGTTCGGCCAAACTGGTCCGCCATTCGGATCTGTTTCTTATCCTGGCGCTACTGGCAATGTTGACGTCACAGGATCGACTAACAGGCAATACGCGGGCTCAACAGCATACGGACAGTCGACTGGCGCGGAATACTCCAAGGGTACGGGCGGGATCAGCTCTACTGAAAGCACTATTAATTTGTCAACCAGTTCTGGGATAGGATCAAATCTGTACGGTACAACGGGTTCAGGTCGCGTCCCAGGAACCGATTTCATTAGCGGCGTTCCGAGCTCCGAATTGGGAACCTCGGGAGTTTCTACGGTCTCCGGGCATGTGAGCATTACTTCTAGACCAACAGGCGCTTCTTCGACAGGCTACAAATACAACAGCGAGGAAGGATACACGGTCCCTGTATTCATACAACACGAAGAACCGATTTATCCTTCGGTCGGAACAACAGGGGCCGGAGTGAGAGGCCAGGTACCGACAGGAACCGGTGGAGTCGGTTTAACAGGCGGCTACGGGAAAACTGATTTCGCGAGACCTAATTTGAACATCAGTATTTACGGCAATGAGATTCCTACCGGCTACAACGTTCAGACAGGCACTACCGGCGCGATTCAACCTGGTACTAGCGTGGACGGAAGTATTATTACCAGTGATTCTTTCACGGGAACTGTATTCAGTCACGGCCACGTTCCCGGAGCGGTGTCAACTCCTGCCATTAACCAGGGCGGAGTTCTAATCGGAGGAGGTCAACCTGGCTATGTCGCCACCTCTTCCGGAACACCGGGATATGCGATCAGCGACGGAGTGAAAACCGTCGACGTCGGATCGGCCAGTCCGGGAACTTTGCTGTACAGCACGCCGAGTCCTGCGATCTCAATAAGCGGCCCTTCGACGGCCGGTGTCCATTTGAAAGGTGACTCTACTCCGGGCGTCGTTATCTCCGGACAAACTGCTCCTGGAGTATCTCTAGGAGGTTCCATTCAGTCGGGTTTGACCATCGAGAGCTCGACGCATAGGCCGTACGATCAGTCACAATCAACGTATCACGGCATCAGTGGCACCCCTGGGGGTTCAATTACCTATTCGAGTAGCACGCCAAGCGAAGGCCTGATACCTACAGCTCCTCACGGGTACAAAACTGACGAAGGACGCGGTACGTTCAGCACCGCTTACGACACTAACAAGTATACGGAAAACGACATTCTGGACTACAGGCCGACGGGCGCCAATCTTCCCGACTCAATCGTTCCGGGTGGTATTCCTGGCTCTACTTTCGAAGGCCCGTCCACCCCAGGATATTCCTCGAGTAAGTCAGCCGTTTTCACACCAAGCGGATTCACGAAGACTGGCCCGACCAGAACAGGTATAACCACCGCTGTTCTCGGAGGGGGCGGCAGTTACTCGGTAAGCACAGGTGATCGTCGGCCTGCTTACAATCCCGACAACATTAGTGAAAAAGCATTCGCGGGGAACGTTGCTGGATATACCAAGACGTCGTTTACTGACGGCCCGTCCTTCACCTTGACTCCACCAGGCTACTCCTCGACAGCCGCGCCAGGTGGTCGCGTTCAGTCAACTACTTCCGGTTATTCGTATCCCAAACCAAGCGTTCAATTCGAAACTAACGAAGCCACGTCCTCCCCAAGGCCCGTTGGGTCGACTGGATTTAATTTACCGGTTACGACGCCGTTCTTCAGCCGCTTGCCAACGTCAACGGTCCGACCCATAATTTACACCACTGAACATCCGGAGCTTTACCAAACGACTCTCTTCGAGTCGAAGAAGATACCAGAAGCTGTGTCGACCATCAGACCTATTATAGTCCCCGATTACATTTCCCCGACAACCAGTCCGGTGTCCGTATTCACCGATGACCGGTTCACTCAACGAACGGGCGGTTCGCAAACTGCATCAGCATCCACGTCTGGCTTCGATTCAGGAGTTCCCTTCCGACAGACCGATTCGAGCGGCCCGACAGGATATAGCTCGTCGGTGGGATACCTCCCGGCGAAGTCAACTGGGCCTGGCGCAATTGCATCCACCATCAAGTACGACGCGTCTACGGTAACTGCGCGACCAGAGCCTGGTATAACGTACAAGAAACCTTCATCGATCCCCGACGTTTCGTATGGAGGGCCTTCCTCGTTCCAAACGCCCACCACATTCAGACCTTCCAGCGGTTATTATCCCGGCCAAGGGTTTTCAACCACTCCGTCTTCTCTAGGGACAACCCCTGGCGGTGGCTCCCCGACAAACCTGGGTATCTCAAGAGATAAGATCGACAAGTTGATTACAAACTATGACAGAGGCACCGTCAAGTACACGCCGACTGTATACGATACCTATTCGAGCTCAGGATTCGACTCGACCAAGAAATTCACCTCGTCGCTGTCTTCCTCAAAGGTCGGCAGTGGATTCACAAGGCCATCCGGCATCCTCGGCCCCTCCACACTCTCATATGAAGTTACCACAAAATCGCCCGAAGGCAAGGGCAAGGTCATCATCAAGTGGAGCGACCTTCATCCACTTCTCCTGGGTAAACTCGGGGCAGAGTGCACATGCAAGGCCGATCCCTTTGCCAACCTTCGCGGCCCGGTAAAGAAGCTGATCGAATCTTCCAAGGGCAAGGTGGATCTGGCCAACTACGACTCTTCCGAGATCTACGTTGATTTTGGCTCTTCCGCAGAGAACGACTATTCTACCGATTACGGTCGGTTTCCAGCGCAGCCCTTTAAAATTAGCGCACCCAAAACGACGTCCGTTTCGACCGGCCCGCCATCGGCCTCTTACTTACCCGCGACAGATGCTAGAATATCCGCGAACAGTAACGAGCTCCGCTCGGGTCAGCGAATAGGCAAGAAATTGCAGTACGAAGAGGAGGAAGAGGAAGAAGGAAACGAAGATTACGACGACGATCCTGACCAAATAATTAACGGGGTCACCGATTGCGCCAGGCCAGGCCTCTTCAGACATCCCGGCCTCTGTAATAAATTCTACGCTTGCCACTGGGACCAGTGGAAGAAGAAATTCACGCTTCACATCTTTAATTGTCCTGTTCATTTAACGTTCGATTCGAGCGCGGGCGCGTGCAACTGGCCAAGTAAGGGACCAGCTTGCCAAGCCAACAATTTATTAGTGTAAATGCGTCATTAGACTCTTATCATCGGTCGATTAACGTTTTCTTTATATCTTCGTGGGGCTTCATCTAAAATTCTTTTGTACATAATGAATAGAAGAAGTCAGGGGTGCAATTGTACATTTTAAAATCACTTTTTAGATCGCTCAGTTCGGAAGATCAATTCGCTCTTATACAATGGCACGTTGCGAGTGCGGTGGCATGTCGTTAAATAACGAGCGATTGTTGCTTTCACGCGGATTGATCTCCCGGCCTTGGATTTCTTTTGGGGTTTATCTTGACACCCAGATCCCCAAACGTTTGCATTGAATAGCATCGATAAATATCTCGTCCAAGCGAATCTCCTAGCGTCGGAGAGTGGAGTCGTGGGAAGATGGAGACTTGTTGAGACGTAAGAAGAAGGCCAAATCCAAGGCGATCGAGGTACTGCAGGAAAGCGTCGTCAGAGTGAAAGTAGTCCGTGCTCATCGATCCAAATCGCGAAAAACCGCTGGGTATCAATGTAATACAGCCCGTACTTCTATATTCTGAATTTATGGAAAAGACGTGGAATGAGTCGCTTAAGAAAAATCCGCCTACTCGTCGATATATTCTACTAATGATAATAATATGTCAGCAATACGTTTCTCTCTGATAAAATTAACACCGTGCGAAAAGTCGGAGTTTGAGGATGACATGAATAAATAATAACGCTTGCTCTTCGTTCTTAAATGTCACTCATTTCATGGAAATTTCGTGTTCAAGAATTATATGTAACGAGTATTTCCTATCTCGGGTCGCCCGAGGTTGCCTTTCCCCCTCCCCCTCCCTTTTATCTGGCGTAACGATATCGATAACGCGTGCTGCACGATTGATACTCTTCCTGATCGAGTTTGCGCTTTCCTTTCCGGGTATCCACAACTTCCTGACATTCCTCAGATAATTGTTCAAAAGTTACTTATTACATACTGCGCGCTCGCGCTTCCCTTGATTTTCCGTCCCTATATCTTACCTTTCATATTCTCACAAAATATAATTTATTCGTCGCTTATTAAGAAAACGTAGCGATAATGTCAACGTCTACTCTTTCTACGGTTCTGACAGCGCTTTAATTATCGCCCCGAGCATTTATCGAGCGGTTAATTGAGTACTGTTAAGATCTTAAATAAAAAATTGCGTGACCAAGATACATCCTTATTTATTAGCAAATTGACCTTTAGCTTCCCATTGGAATATTGCAGCTTCGGTAAAAATATTAGAAACTGCTAATTTATGATATTACAAAATTAATTTCGTCAGAAATGAAATAATTTAGAATAATTTCATTGAATTAAGAGAATATTAAAAGACGTTAGAAACACAGCAAATTCTGAAAAAGCTATTTAAAAAATGTTATATATTTTTTATATATTTCTTCTTTAAAAAAATCATATCGTGTGTTTCTACCACTTTGTTTCTAGGATTTTCAGCTCAATAATTAAGTGCCTGGTTATTATTTTAAAAAGAGAATTTAATTTCATTTTAGTTTCAAAATTTATCGATCGAGAATTTATCGAATATCCCGTTGCACTTATGTAGATCGCTCGCGTTAAAGAGAAAAAGCGTGATAGTTCTTTATTCTCGAAACTTGCTTTCCTCTCGCTGATGATGGTGGGAAGCTGTCACTCCGTCGCTACCTAGCCAGCCAACTTGCCACTCGGCGAGTGGAGAGGGGTCGCGATTACCAATCAGCGAGAAAGAGAACACTTGTCGCGGTTGAAACGAGACGCAAAATGAAAGAAAAGGCTGGTACTGACGCGCGATTCATTAGTTCGGGCTAGGAGGTGATATAAAGGCGCACAGGGGCCTGAGTCGATCTGATTTTGCCCGTAACACCAACTGAGGGACCAGCCCGATAGCGGGAAATCCGTCGCTGCCACACCACATTTTACCATCATGTAAGTCTGTCGTTTGTTTTACTGATAAAATATTTATTATTTTCCGTCACTTTCGTTAGACATTGATTGTAACATCGCTTTTTAACGTGCTTGTAAAGAACGTGTCTTTTTTTCCATTTTGATAATCATATAATCTTAAAATCAATATTGTTCTCACAGTTCACGAGTTTGAACGATAACTTAGACTTTTTAACTTTAAATTTTCTTAATGTTTACGATTGTGTGCAAACAAAACTCTTGGAAAATTTTTAATGGATGAAGATTAAGAATGAACTAAATTTCTCTCCGTCTCATTATTTTATAATTATGGATCTAGTTAAATAATATTAGTCGGACATGTTGTTAGTTGTTCCTGTAGCAAAAAATTATTCAGTAAACACAGCAAAATGTTTTATTTACGTGAGGAAGTATTTTTAAAGAGGCTTGCAATGACAACACAATGGAATGCAAAATCAATCTTTGCCACATTACATAAGTGCAGACAAGAAGAATGCGATAATCATCGACTTTGCAACTGACCTCGCAATTTTCCGATAATAAATCAATACAAATGATCTCTCTGCTGTTACAAGAAGTCTATGTTTCCTCATTATATTGTAGTCACGTTATTGAAAGGCAAGTTCAAAATAGAACTGCGCGTTTCGCTCTAGTACTCGTAGTAACTTGACTTTTAACTTCAGTCGCGCGTGTCAATGCATATCACTTTCTTATGATGGTGAAAGTTGATCCGCTTTATCTTGGATGCGTTCGCGAAACTGCTGTTGGCGCTAAAAGCATCAATCTGTCTTTGTTGCCCGTTACATAAAAAAAAAGATAGACTCCTTGCTGACAAATCTTACATCTCACACATACCCGAAAAAGTATTAAATACTTACATTAAATATTAAATTATGAATATTTGACTTTGACTTATAACAAAACCAATTTAAACATTTTGTACTGCAGCTAGTAATTTATAAAAAATTTTTATTAAAAGTGAAGTTTAATGTCATATGAAAACAATTAATTGTTAAAATTAATTTCTCATATTATTATTCGTTACGATATATTCTTCAATTAGCAAAACATTTCACGAAATATTTATTAACAATTTTTACACTTTAATTTATTTGTCTCCGAACGTTAATAACGTTAATAATCCTTAATAGCGTCGGCAGAGAGATATTATATCAGAAAATAGAAAATAAGAGGTTTACGATTACTTGACGAAGGGAGAAAGGAGAGAGAAAAATAAAAGATACATGCAGAAGAGAGGACGAGCCTGGAGACTTGGCGGAGAAATAGCCGCGAGCAGTGAAAGTAGCGCAAACCACCGGCTGAACTTTACCGAGAATGGTCACATTGGCGATTAAACGTCAGCCGAGCAGAAAAGAAGCGATACGAGCGCAAAAAAAAATTCCTTCGCACGCCCACGTGACGTGTTGCGTAATAACGTGTTGTCGCCTCCGTGTCCGTGTTGATGCTAATTGCATAGCTTTTCGCGTAATTTCAAATCGCAGCTAGATCTTTCCCACCTTGGATTTATTTATGGATTAGGACTCTGATCCAACTCAGCAATTTACACTTTTTTGCAGTTTAGCTAGCAAAAGATTTAATAGCAAAATTTAACAAATTGTCAAGAACAGAACGTAAAATACTACATACATATATAATGTTTATATTGATATGTAATATATAATTTTAGTAAGTTTTATTAATTTATTACGTATTAATATAGTAATTTATATATAATAAATCATTAAGGAAAAATCAAACACGCGCGCCCGCAACTTCTTTTAAAGTCTCTTAAGTATAATTTGCAAGAATTTCTTTCTTATTATTCAGGCATTTGTGTGGGATCGAGTCAAGCTTCACTGACTAATGCATATTCTCTCATTTATATGAACAGGGTGGTGTGGGCGGTGCTGATATTGGCAGCGGTCGTGTTGACCGATGCAGCGATACCAGATCCACCGGAAACTACTGGCATCACCACGATCGGATCCAAAAAATTGGCAACTGCCGCCGATTGCGCCGGACTTGTCGCTTTCTCTGCCATCCAAGGATCGGTGAATGTAAGTTAATAGGAATATTTTGTAGGGGTTTCTCTGGGATTTGCTGGTAGTGAAATAAATCTCTTCACAGTTAATTAAACAATTGCTAGGACTTATCAAAGCCCGACGATCCGTGATTCGCACTGCACACGAGTGTCTTTCCGGGCGACCGACACACGGTATATACATATAGTATATCTGCTGTGTTTCGCCGTTAGATTTCGATTTGTCAGTTTATGCGAAAACTCTAGAAGGTTGTTACGTTACCATTACGTCGCTTCTAAACAAGACAAATAAGTGAAGCGATGAGTCAGGCAAACAATAGATAACAATACATATAATTGTTGAACGGTTTCCTACAACTGAAGTAACTGTAAAGTAAAACAAAATATATCCGTGAACTAGGATTCAATTATTGAAATTAATTTAAAGAGCTAAGTGAACAAATATTAATTTTAATAAGAATAGAAGAATTTTGGATGCTAAAGTCAAAAAATTGATCTGATTCTTTTAACCTTTTAGTAGAATATAAGTACACAATTGTTTATGTGATAATTTTTAGGTACTTTGAAAATTATGACTATACAAATGTATACAGGAAGCTAAGCTCGTCCTTGCTGAAACGCTAGTGGACAAAGGAGTCGGTTACGCGGCACAGACCGGGATCTTCACTACGCATTGTCCAGGCCTCTACCAATTCAGCTTCGCCGGATACGGTAGCACAGACCTGCGACTAACATTGAAACGCAAACTGAACAAGTCCGACAGTTGGAGGCCGATTGTCAGCGCTGGTCCAGGCGGAGGAAGCAATCTCGTCCTGTTGGACGTCGAAGCCGGCGACCAACTTGCCGTCTTCGTTGACTCCGGGAAGATTACTGACGGAGCCAGCTTCACCGGTCACCGCGTTTACAAAAGATAAGCTGGACCATTAAGCAACACTCTTTGGCGAATTCAGGATCACCATTAGGAACGCAATATTGTGATATGTTACAAACTGAAACCGAGTCTAAAATGATTCTTGATATATCAGGGTTGAAATATCTAACCGAAAATTCCGGAATATCCTTTTCAGTTTTAAAAAAATGTTTAACAGGAAAAATTATAAAAATCGTTATATAGTTTTACATTTTATGACTCATCTTTTATCTTCTGACTAGTAACATTTTAATCGCATCTTTTAAAATTATCAAATCCAATTGAAGTTACAGGAGTTATAAGAGAGCATAATGTCACGCTCACTTAGACCGAGAAATCGCCAGATTGTCATTAAATGCATTTAAAAGCAGCTATAAAAAAGAGGGATTAAGACGCTTTTGCAATCCAAGATTTTTTTCTACAAACAAATCTCAAGAGCCTTCTTGTGTGCTGAGATAGAGTTCCTAATTCGTAATTCTGAAACTTCTCGATGATCTTAACATTCTGTGATAGCTATTTTCTTCACGCGTCGAAAATGTCACTGATTTCTATAAGTAAAATAATAAAATATCCAATTTTATAAATTAATACGAACTTCTCCGGTTTCCAGCTTTCGCTTTACATTTCTTCCGGTTCGCTTTCTAGCATTTTTTTGTTCATATTAACTTTCCCCTCGTCTCTTAATTCATTTTCCTTGATATTTTATTGCTTCCTTATTTTCTTCGCTACAATAACGCCATTCGGAGGCAACTTTCTCCGTTAAAAATGTATACGTTCCTCTTTCTCTCTATTTCTTCGATTACATTTACATTTCTAGTACTTTCTAATCTTCATCATTTCTTTTTTCACTGTCTGTTTTTCTTTTTCTTCGTTACTTCCAGTTTACCCCTACTCTTTGCTTTCTTTTTATCATTTCTTTATCTCTATTAAAATTTCTGTATTTCTATTTCATACATTACTTCTTTATCTAGCTCTTTTGCGCTCTCTTCTTTTATTTTCTTATAGATATACTTCTATCAATATTAAGTTTGTAGTCCGTCATAAGCTTCAACTCTTTTATCTCGGTATATTACGTCTTTATTATCTTTAAAAACATTCAGACTATCTTTCTTTTTACTGCCTTCCCGCGGTGTACTATTCTTTTTCTTTCATTTCTTCACTGAAACTTTCTTTAAGCTTTATCGAATTTACACAATTTCTACTTCCATTTCCTTTAACTTTATTACTTCTGTTACTTGTATTATCCTTCATATCATTATATTTCTATCAAAGTTTTCTCTTTTAAACTTATTTTCTCTGTTTTTATTATTTTCTAGTTCATTTTTACTTCATCTTTTTCTAGTCTTCTTCTTAAGAAGCAGTAGATACTTTATATCTTTCTCTCTGAACTTTCTTCACCTGTGTTCTTCTGTCTTCATCTTTCTCTTTATAATTTTAATATCTTGTATTCTTTTACTCTCAGTTCTGTTTCCAATCTAGTCCATGTACATTGGTTGCTCTATCTCTCTTTTTGTCTTTATCTACCTGTCTATCTATCTATCAATCTATCTATTTATCTGTCACTCTCATTCTATTTCTTCTTGTGAATATAATATAGCCTGCTATCACAGCAGTTACATCGGAGAGAAGACCTGTAAAATTGGCAGAGAATAAAAAAAAGAGAAGAGAGAGATTGCGGCAATGAAGTAGAAGAAATAGTGATTGATTAAACGACGAGAAAGAACACACATGCGCGCGCGCGCGCGCATCTACGACGAACAGTGCGAATTATTTTTCTGTAATTTTTATTAAATTTATGAATATAAGAAATGTTAACGCGATGAATAAAGTTGTGCACGTATTTCTTATCGCCAACCTAACTTCGGCCAGGCTTCAATTACACTCTTAAACATGACTGGCTGACACACATCACATACATTCTTTGGAAGGAACATGAAGAGCTCTCTATAATCAGATATTCAGTTCGACTGTTGTACTTTCCAATCCCTTGTAGTTCTTGAGCACGGGATACACCTCCTCTTCGAGGAACTCGACGACTTGCTCGGGCGCCCTACCGATGAAGGTTAACGGGTCCAGCAGAAGGTCTAGCTGGGATAAAATCGGCACAAAGTACGAATCGTTTTTGATTCTATCAACCAGATCGTTATCCAAGCCATGTTGCTTGACTTGCGCTCCGGCTTCTTGCGACAACACGCGGATTTTCTCATGGCAAACCTAAAACAAATGCACAAAAGTAACGCATACGCAAGATTAATATCTACGTATAATAGTCTTAAACTATTAAAGTTCCAAAGAATTACGTCAAATAAACAACAGATTATAATATGTTGACTGAAGATCAAAATTTCACATTTTGATTGATTAATTAAATTCAACTATTCGTAATTCGGTCCGTCGACGCCTAGATACTCTCGTTATAAAAGAAACTAATAAAAATTATTAAAAAGCAAGGTAATAAAATGCATTTCGTACCTGTCTATCGCCGCCGGCCTTTACCATGGCCATAATCACATTCTCCGTGGACATGAAGGGCAACTCCTGTGCCACGTGCCTGGCGATGACCTTGGGATAAACGACTAATCCCTCCGTGATATTCTGGAGAGTCATCAGGATCGAGTCGGCCGACAGGTAGGCCTCCGGCAGGACAAGCCGGCGATTCGCCGAGTCGTCCAACGTTCGTTCCATCCACTGGGTCGCCGCGGTATGGAGGGTGTCGTTCACGAGAACCATCAGGTGACGGGCCACGCTGCAACATCTCTCGGAGCGCATCGGGTTCCGCTTGTACGGCATCGCGCTGGAGCCTATCTGCGTACTCTCGAAAGGCTCCTCGATCTCCTTCATGTTGGCGAGAAGACGAATGTCCGTGCAAATCTAGGCAAATTAGAAAGGAAGAGATTGAGATCGAGTGACTTCTTTGAAAGATATTGAAGATGTTTAAAGAGGGGCCGCTTTATAAAACTGCTCACCTTGTGAACGGTCGCACCGAGTGAGCTCAAAACGTTCAGACATTCGATGTCAACTTTTCTGCTGTAGGTCTGTCCGGTGACGGCGTAGTACTTGTCGAAACCGGCCATCTTAGTCACGGCGGCGTCCAGTTGTTTCACTTTTTTCGCATCGCCTGTTGATATCAATTTCAGCTATTATACATATACAAAATTGGAAAATTACATGCCACTTACGCATCAGTTGCTTCTACTTTTTCTAGTTCATATCTTATTCCTAGTTCATATCTAATCGTTACAATTGCTTTATGTTTTCTTAAATCCAAAGTCAAGTTAAAGCTCTATAATTATTTCTGGAATCTAAATTGTTCCCTAACGGTCTCAATGTAACGCTTCGTACTTTTCCCTGGTAAAAATCAAAGTGTTGCAGAAAGGCTGAACGGACCGACCGTTAAAGAGCTGAAGGAAAGACGCTTGAGTGCCGGTAGTGCCTTTAACGCCGCGGAATTTCAAGTCGCTCCTGGCGCGACGAATAGCTCTCTCGTCCATCAGCAAGTCCTGCAGCCACAGGGTCGCCCTTTTGCCGACCGTCGTGAGTTGCGCGGGTTGAAGATGAGTGAAGCCTAAAGTAGGCAGGTTGCGGTTCTCGTGGGCGAATTTCGCGAGGCGCTGGATCACGCTGGCTAGCTTTGGAAGCAGTATGTCGAAGCCTTCGCGGAGCACCAGGAGGTCCTTCGAGAGGAGATAGTATAATATTAGCAAACCAGATAACTCCAATTAATTAAGCAAAAACACAATGCAAAGGTTCTGGAATCGATTATCAGCGGCCAAAAACACAATTATATCTTGCCACCAAGACAAATGAAAGAGAATACTTTTGTGATAAAGTTAATGAAGTGTATACCGTGTTGTCGCCCACATAACAACTGGTGGCACCAAGATGGATGATAGGCGCAGCCAGGGGACACTGTTCGCCGAATACGTGAACGTGTGCCATCACATCGTGCCTCGTCGCCTTTTCCTCCTTGGCGGCGGCCTCGAAGTCGATATCGTCCACGTGGGCCTCCATTTCGGCGATCTGTTCCGGCGTGATCGCCAGGCCGAGCTTCTGAAAAATCGTCGAGAAACATTTCTGAGTGACACCATCTTGAAATCCGCTATTTCGTTTGCGAAAATGAACAGGTACGACGCGATAATTTTACGATGCGGCCAGTTTGAATTATCGTTTAGATAAGATCGCGCATGTGCGGCCGTCCTCTACGGTTCTTATCCCCATTTCAACGTACTCTCTGTATCATCTGATTAGATAAAGAGGGCTTGGTTCTGCCTCGGAATCATCAAACCCCGGCGCAGCTATCATTTTGTTACGTGCGTTTTCACGGCGAGAGGTGCGAAAGGTCTGCAAGAATGGTGTCCCTGCAGACTATTGCGAGTATAGTGATCAAAGTGCTAAAGTTGGTGAGGAGATTGTATTATGGTTCTCGTATCGTAATCGTGAAAAGTGTATATCTAACAGAACAAGCGAGAAAGAGAATTCCCTGGACGAGTCCCAACGATATCTTCTTATCAATTTGAAACAAATCCAACGTACAGAGTTTCGAGCGAGTCGAATTTTCTGTAATTGATTTATGAATAAATGATATCTTCTTTTTTCAATCTTGAATATTTCTTAACGAGATTTCATCTCGAGATTTATTTGCGAGTATTCTTTAAATTGTCAAGTAGATATTCAAGACGTAAACTTATCAAATTTTTATATTGCAATTTTTATCAGACTTTTATCGAATTCAGCAATTAAACAAACTTCGAAAAGCTTCACGATCAATTCCACAAACTTCTATGTAAGCTGTAAGTTTTTTTTGTTATGTGTACATACGCAGAGATAAAATAGTTTGAGATTAAAAAGTCGGGTCCATTAAAAGTATGATAAAATACTAGCAATATAATAAAATTTCGGTATGGGAAGCTGGTTTCAATCTGACGCAGGTCGTGATCAATAAATTGTTTAATTAATGTGGTCAATAAGTTCGATCGCGGATGATCGTAAAAAGGCGTAGACTGAAAACTCATCATCACACACTCATTCAAGAGACATTCTTACGAGACGTATGAATCATTTCTACCGCCCTTATCGGCTTGCGATAACGCACGCTGTTTAGCAAGCGATACGCTACGTTGCCGTCGTTTTTAGTGCACGGAACTACCGAGTGTCCCAGAAAGTCTCTCTATGACGATAATACGATTCTATCATATCTATTTTCTCTCGGCGAACTCTTTCGTAAAATATTCAACATCAATCTTTCGACCTTAAAATAGTTTTTTTTAATTAACACATAAATGTAAAACAATGTTCACTTAAAATGAGCTGTTGCCGTCCCCGTTAATTTTATGAAAACTTAATTTCCCTAAAATTTTCTTCGTCCCTAATGTTTCAAGACACTGATGGTTGTACAATTAGAAAAGAACATTTATTTTAAACTCTGACAATATTACTTCACTATCATTACATAAGTTCCTGAAGCATTCCACACGCTGTAGATACCCAAGCGAGATTAACACACGGTAGATTCGAGCAGAACATTGCGGCAGGTTGACACCAACTAAGCTCATATTCTGTCAGCAAAGCGTATCTAAGATCGTCAGTAGTAACAGAGCAGAATTTGCCCTTTCGTAATCACTGAATAATATTCGAGTCTATTTATCCGGAAAATGGCAGATTCTAGTCGGCGCTCAGTTAATCCGTCTTCGCATTCTATTAGCAGAGCCTACATTTCTGCTATCATTAGCGACATTTGTTTACGACAGACCTGGCGTATGTGTTTTCAAAGTTCGTCGCTTTGCCGCAGGTTATCAACCTCATCATACTGATCCTGTACCGCACGGGATACGGTGGTGAGTTTCTAGGCGTGGGTGGAACTTGGAACCTGAACGAGGACAAGAATCCCGATGCCGAGATCGTCGCTTCCGGCGTATTCGTCGGATTCTTCATCTACACGAGCGTCGTCCTCGTCAGCTACTTTTTGGGGAATACCGAACACAAAAAGACTCTCGTTGTAAGTGTTTGCGCTTTTCATTTGACAGAATTGCGACGTACCTCGATTGAACAGTTCGCGTTAAACGTAGTGAAAGCGAAATAGTGTGTTGCATCACATTTCGCAAAGACGGCATTCGAGCTCAAAGCTTCAGTTTTAAGTGACATTTTTAATACGTGAAATTCATCAAAGGCAGCGTTCTTTCTCTAATTTATAGACCTTCCGATAAAAATCGAATTCTTTTCCGTATCCAAAAGCAGCGTTGCATCGTAAAATTGCGCGAAAGTTTGAACTTGAAAATTTTTTGAACAATCTATGTCGTCTTCTTTAAAGGAAATCATCATGAATTTCGTCGGAACGTTCATGTTTGTGGCTGTGGGTGGGACGGCACTACATTACTGGCATGGTTATCAACCTGAGCAGAAATTCATATATGACGCGCCAGAGAGGCAGGTAAGTCGAGTCTGGCAGGTGATTAAAAAACCACTAAAAAGTTGGAAACTATAGGCGTAAGTTTTCTCTCTAAAAGTCAATCTGTTTTCAGTGATAATTTCCACTGATTGACTTTTAGACAGTTCAGCCAGTTACAGCAAACTCTTTTTACCCATAACCATCTACTGGAAAAAGAAATTTACGAAGGTCCACTTTATAAAATACGTGTACAGGCCGTTACATTTTAATTTCTCCACTGAAATCGTCGATTAGCTGCGTCGCATTACACCGAGAAAATTTTATAATTTCAGGTCGGCCTGGCCCTGGGCTCGTTGTGCGTTTTGGAAGGCGCGGCGTACCTGATGGACTTAATATTAACTTTTCTCCATTTCGCTAAGGATGAATTTCAATAGAAGAGAAAGTATTGCGAGATAAACATCGTTTTAATAGCGACACTTACTTACGAAAAACTTCCGTTTCATTCCATCTACGTCAATTCATGCTACAACTAACAGTATATACCGAAAAGTGGAAGTTTCCTACTCTCTTGGAGTGAAAATGGAACCATGGAGTAAAATATTCGCTCTATTGGAGAAAATGTTCACTCTAATAGTGTTTGCTTCAATAGAATGTTTGCTTCAATAGAATGAATATCTTTTATGTTAAACTCTATTACGATTAGATTATGTCCGATGTCTCTGGGTATATTGTTAGCCACGTTTCCGCACGGAGGTTTCTCTCTTCGCAGAAAATGCAAGTAACCTTGTCCTTCTTTGTGGAGAGACAAAGTTTACTCATTGTACGTTTTTATACACATTCATTCGCACAGACGTACACTTCCCATTGAAAATACATGTAAACGTATACGGAATAAAGTTTATTTCAAAATTTGTAATAAAATGGCTTAGAACATACCTCGTGCAAACTTAAATCTTCGTTCTGGCATTCCTCGTTTCGCCGATGTCTTGTGAATAAGCATTAAAACAATTTTTTTGTAAGTACATCAGCATTTTTACCTTCGCATTGCGACGCCGATGAAAATGCACTTCTCCTTGATATATCTACGTCTTTCCGCGACTAACGACCGATAATACGTATCGGGCGATGATTATGCGCGTGTCTCCTTTACTTAACGAGGCTCAATGGAAACTAAAGAAATACGGAGAAAGAACGTAGACGTTATGACGAGAAATATGACTCACGCCCTTTTCGAAGCAAACGGCTCCGTGACGTTCCACCGGATGATTTCATCATGGGCCCTTTAAGATCCCGTCGTGCGCACCAATTAATCTACTTGACCTGGCGATCGTCGCGGATGACCGGCGCGATTACACACCCACCCACGAGTCGGGCACGTAATCACGTTAATTACGGAGGTCACGCCTAATTTGACTAAGTTATAAACCTAGCGTATAACGGAATAAAAATCCCCTGGGCAAGTATAAACTGCCCGCTGAGGTGGGGGCAAGAGGGGGGAAGGTACGTAAAATGGTCCCCTGGGTTTGAATATTTCTTCTTTTCCTGTATTCTTATTTTATGTTTCAAAAATGTATACAATTACCTCGAAAGTAACATCCTGGTGTAATTTACTAGCTCAAATTTGAAAAAGAATTATCTCTTTTCGTTTACAAATATTACGAAGAAAGAAGAGATTGTTTTAGAGAATTTTTTACATGCCGCGTCTCTGAAGCGAAAGATCAGAGAACGTTGCTTCATGAAATGACTTTAAAAATCAACCACGATATTAAACAATGGAGAGCATTCTGTGCAATACGAAATTTCTAATTCAATTTGTCAGAATTCTTCCGCCATCCTGCAAATCTTTCATCGCGATTTTTCGCTATCGGTGATTAAGTTAAACTATTTTTGTGGAAGAACGGTAGATGAAGAGTCCCTTATTACGAGATAAGCTGCTAATATGAGATAGCAGGGTTTCTGCTAAATTAAGAGACATCATCTGTTGATTCTGCCGTGAATATTGTCCTAGGAGCGAAATGAGTTTAGTGGAAAATTCATTGTTGGATGTGAACGTTGCGAAAAAAGACTTGTGATTGAATTTGGACGTCGAAAGCCTATTTCATATTAGAAGTATATCTCATAATAAGGGACTTTCCTCTATATGAATTCACATATTAGATAAAAATTATTGGGCTACCTACACCTTGCTCGGACCTGAAAATAGGCGTCCTCGGTTCTCGTTCGATTAAATTTTTTTCATTATTACAGACGCAATAAAAGACAATCGAATCTAAGACATATAAGCGTACGTCTATAGACGTCTGCCCTCTCTTCGGGCTCGCGTATCCCGTACCATCGCAGTTCTTGCGACTAAAGAACAAGTCAGTGTGATAAGAAAAAATAACATTATGCGTATTGTCGGCAGATAAATTGCTACCTAAGCGTTTCGTATAACTGTCGAAAAGTAACTGCATTTGCATACGCATCGTAAATGTTTCATTGAGGACGAGTTGACATAGATACCCATTAATCGCAATGTAAGTATGGAAAGTAAGAGATTGCAGCGAACTCGTCGTGCGACGTACGGATCGATACTACGACGATTCGTTTCTGGCAATGTTGGCTAAAGCGAGTATAGCTACAAGTTGAAGTCGTACACGCTCTTTGTAACCATTTCCTTATAGACAAACGCAAAACGGGCAGTCGGAAAAGAAGCCAATCTGCGAAAATGCGCAGTTCAATTCTAGACCGAGAGTGCCTCAATTTAAATTCACTCATTGAAACGGATAACTAATTCTAAATTTGAAACAAAGCTTCCTGTTGATCCAACTGGCAATATAATTTGATGCAAATGTAACATTTAATTAATTATATTGCCGGTTGGATCAACAGGAAGTTTTATTTCCATTTTATTCATCACCGGTGACTTTAAGTATACTCCTCTGCTGGTTAATTCCAAGTTGATTTCTAAATTAATGAAAACTTCGACACTCGTTAATTCGAATTAATTAAAGTCTCAAGTCGTCACCTAACCATAGTAACATTAAGGTTTTTCAAACACCGCGCGTTCCAAGTCGTATCTCGCACAAGATCCCATCATATAAAATGAAATACAAGGTAAAACATTGCGCGTATAACCAATATTGTTCATTGGCTCCTGCTGCATTCAACCGCGACGATTTGCAGCTCGAAGGTTTGGGGCAAATTTCCGATTGATCACGAGTGCGCATCCACGCGAATGTAACACCTGGTGTCCTTACATCATGCAAGATCCTAGATCCTATTTAGTTATCGCGCTCCGAATTAAGAGCCGTAATCGATCGCACTCCAGCAAAATGTTGTAGTAATCTGGAGTGCCTGGTAATCACGCGGGTTAAAAATAACCGCGTCGCCGTAATTACGCGAGGCGGTAATAAGTGCGCGTTCGCGTGTAATGCGATAGCGAGCCTTTTCGATACGCACGCCAGGCAGGCTGCCCGCGTGTCCTTGCACCGCTGCAACAACGTCAAAATAACATCGTGAAATAGGTTCGACCGCGTCGCCAGCGAATGAAGTCGCTCTCGCGGAAATTCATTGTGAATTTTATAGCTCCCGCCGCGCATTCGCGCTGTCGCGTGCAACTGGCTTCTCTCGATAGTAGGGTATGGTCAGTTGAAAAATAAACAGCAAGGCTAAGACCCGGTTTCACCGACGACGTCGTTCAACTTTAATCTCAGCTCCATTCATTCCTTATCTTCTTCTAAGAGGACAGTTAGAAAGAGACGAAGAACAGATTAAGTCAGGTTTCAAATTGGTGAGAGCTAAATCGTTAAAAATCAAAAGTCAACACAAAAAAGTATTTCAAAGACCGGAAGAAAAATGTTTAAACAACGAGCGATTTTGTTTCGCGCTCTGCTTCTTCGAGTCTGAAGCTCGTTTATATTTTGTTCAACATCAAATTGTTCAACTTTAATCTCAGCTCCATTCATTCCTTGTCTTCTTCTAAGAGGACAGCTAGAAAGAGACGAAGTACAAATTAAGTTAAGCTTCAAATTGGTGAAAGCTAAATCGTTAAAAATCAAAAGTCAACACAAAAAATATTTCGAAAACCGGAAGAAAAGTCCCGGGCTAGAAGACTGTTTAAACAACGAGCGATTTTGTTTCGCGCTCTGCTTCTTCCTGTCTGAGGCTCGTTGATATTTCGTTCAACATCAAATTGTTCGACTTTAATCTCACAACAGCTCCATTCATTCCTTGTCTTCTTCTAAGTAGACAATTAGAAAGAAACGAAGAATAAACTAAGTTAAGCTTCAAATCGGTGAAAGCTAAATTGTTAAAAATCAAAAGTCAACGCAAAAAATATTTCGAAGACCGGAAGAAAAGTATTTAAACAACGAGCGATTTTGCTTCGCGCTCTGCTTCTTCCAGCCCGAGGCTCGTTGATATTACGTTCAACATAAAATTGTCACGCGAATAAACAGTCCGGCGTGTTAGATTTCCACGTGTCCCTCTCCACGATTGAATCGCTTACAGGAAGCAGGAGCGATTCCTCAACGCACGTCTGACTTACGAAGCACTGCTGTTACGCACGTTCAATCGATGACGTAACAGGGGCGTGCGCGAGAAGAAAATACCTCGCGCGCGTCCGTGACACATTGACGCGGGAGAACGAATATTTAGAAGGACAAAAATGCGGCCGGAAACCCGTTGCGATGTCAAACGCTGCCACGCGTGAAAGAGCCCGACCTCCTCGCGTTTTCTCGCCGAATAACGTCCTAGAAAGGTGTAACATTTTTTTTTTTTTTCAAAAAGTGTCATCTTCCAACAAAGACACGGCATCGGTGAAGAGTCAAGAGAGGCGAGGGACATTTTCGCCGAAAGTCGCAGACGATCCTCGGAGGCCGCGCTGGTCGGTACCTAGAGACACCGAGACGAAACATCGATTCCATCGGCGCCGCAAGGCGCGCGCGACCTGCGCTCGCGTAAGCGTGAGACTTGGTAATGCCGTGCACCTCGCCTGCGCGCGGGGAGTCGCAAAGCCCGTAAAGTGTCGCGTACGTTCTCCGCCGTGCGTTCCAGTCCAAGCCGCACCGCCGTACGACGCGGCCACGTATACCACTCGACGGGCGCGTCACGACGCGCGACGACCCCGCGTGCGCGCGTTAAACTCTCGCGAGGAGTGCGAAGAGTGCCGTCATCGGGCTTGGGTTGTAAAAGATACACAAAAAAGAAAAGGAAGAGAAAAGAACGCGATCCCCGACTTCGTTTTCGCGAGCTCGTCGTGTTCTCCGCGCGAGGCGAACTCGTGAGCGGAGTCGAAGTGAAATCGCGAGAGGCTGGCGAGGCGATAGGAGGCACACGTGGACGGGCGCGTGTCAGGTGAATCAATGGACGCGCAGTATTTGTTATTCAGCGTGTGCCGTCCGAGGCCTATTTAGATACAACGAGTTCTCTGCCGGCGGAGGCCGCGACTCGTGACGTAACTCCGCATTCGTCCCAGTATATATAAAAAAAAATATAGACGAGTGGAGTATCCATTTTCCGAAGTTATGAAACGCGTCGAGAGGCTGCATTGATGTTCTTTGTTCTTCTGTAAAGAGAATCGCGGTTAATTTAAAGAGGATTCCTTGCTCTCTAAAATTTTTGGAGTGAAAATACTGCGATGGAGTGAAACGCTCACCCGATTGGAGTGAATATTTATTCCAACAGGGTGAACATCCACTCCAATAGAGTGAACATTTCGCTCCATGGCGGTATGTTTGCTTCAAAAATTTTAGAGAGTTAGGAATCCTCTTTGAAGTAACCATGGAGTGAAATGTTCACTC
>NW_011967219.1:257981-279443 GCF_000949405.1 Vollenhovia emeryi
TTTTTGCTTCAAAAATTTTGGAGAGTTAGGAATTCTCGTTAAAGTAATCATGAATATTCACTATATTGGAGTGAATATTCACTATGTTGGAGTACCATAAATATTCACCAATAGGAAATGTGACCAATAGGGGATGAACGTTTCACTCCATAACAGTATTTTCATTCCAAAAACTTTAAGAGAGCACTATACCATATAATGCTACCATGGAGTGAAATGTTCACTCTATTGGAGTGAATGTCCACTCTGTTGGAGTAAATATCTACTCGGTGTTTACGCAGTATTTTCACTCCATAAACTTTAGAGAGTAGTGTCCGAATGTTCAAACACATCAAGCTCAAAGAGAGGATCGATTCTTCTTTAGTTCGTAGTCACGAAACTCGAAGCTTGGCCAGAAATTGGCCAGAAAATACGTATATAGTGAAACTAATATAAGTTATCTTTATTGCGTTCAATTAGTTCTTACAAGCTACTCGCTAATGCTTGTGTTTGCCTCGAACGTCGAGGAATTTCTTGCTTCACTCCATTACTACTTCAATTACTTTACAACTAATGCTTTAGTTCTGCCAACTTGTCGCGATACCCAATGTCGTTTAAATGCAATTTACGACGCATTTGGCCAGGGAAAATCGACCTAGAATGGATGCAGTACGTAGCGAAACGTCTTATCGTTCGTATAATCCGTTCTCCAGGCTTCTGTTATATGCACCGTACGCGCCGCGCCTTCAACCCCTCACGTGCTCCCCTACGGGCGATGTCTATCGCGTTTCTCGTTTTAGGGTCGCCAAGACCAAGGTGGGGTCGCACGCACAGGGAAGAGAGAATCGATCGTCATCAAATCGACCTGAAAATCCTTCAAACTGGGCGACGGTAAAGGAAAACATCGACGGGTAAGAATGGCGGACGAAGCCCAGCAGAACCAACAGCCGACCGCCAAGAGGCACAAGGTTCTATGTCATCTGCCCATCGCCATCAAAGTGCTCGAAGTGGTGAGTGCCTTTCTTCTTTTTAATTCAATTCGAATGGAGCACAGACCGCAGCGCGCGCCTCGTTGCCGACATTTTCTTTCCGCGCAAACCTTTCGAGATATATCGATTTAAATGGCGGAATTGCGATTCTTTTTACGAATCTTCATCTCCGTTTTGCACCTCTCTTGACGCACCTGCAAGATTCTTGAATTTATTCGCGAGAGAAACGTGCGCGCAAGTTCCGCTCTTACTGAGCAATTGCAAGTTGACTGGTTATCGCCTGGCTTTTCGACTTGAAATTTTTCTGTAAGAGCAGAATTTCTCGCGTACGTTTCTCTCGCGAGTGAATTCAAAAATCTAGCCCCTGGGGGGTCAATTTTGTGTATCTCACAATATAATAAAAATCCCGTGGAGGAGTATAAGTAAGGTCACCAGTGATGAGTCCAATTCAAATGAAACTTCTTGTTGATCCAACTGGCAATATAATTAATTAAATGTTACATTTGGTACGACGTTTCGACCCAAATATCAGGTCCTTATCGAGTAACCGAGCTCGTGCGTAGATGTTCACAGAGCATAAATTATAGCAGTCTGGTCATTGTCAACGCAAGAAGTCGCCAGAAAAATTATTTTAACTCAAGTGAGCAACGTTCGTGCGTTATAAAGTTCCGTGTTGAACTGATACAATAAAAATATTAAAAGTGAGCGGCTTTGTCTCTTTCTAAGGGGACGGTTGGAAAGAGACGGAGCTACTCACTTTCAGCATTTGCACTATAGTGTAAGAAATCAAATTGATCACCCGATCTGCATAACACAACGTCGTATTTTCCTCTGCATTTGTTATTCATCACTCAGCCTATATTACTCTCCACTTTTTTTCGTGATCACCGTCCAACGTGGACAGCTATTACATAGACGTTTCAACGTGTTTCGCTGCAGATACTGGCGATTTTCGCGATCGGCCTGGCGGTGGACCCGATGAACTCGTTCCAGCGCATCTTCAACAAGCCGCGATTCAAGCTGGACGACGCAGCTACCATCTACGTCACGGTCGCGGGCTATATTCTCATCAATGCGCTCTTCATCATCAGCCACATGCTGGGGGATCGCGTGCCCAAGAGAACGGTAATGTGTACCTCTCTATATATAAAAACGCATTAAAATTTTAACAAAATTTTCTTTAACCTTCCGCGCCTCACCCTTGCGGCGCACTTGCCATCCGCGGCCTCCTCGCGGGGAGGAAACGAGTTTACACTCTCGCGCACGAAAGGTATAAGAGTAACAGACTATAGGATGGTTCCAAGGATGATCTTTACAATTCTGAATATTTCAACATTTTCGATAAGAAAGGCAGAAATCGGTCGCGGATCAATCGTGGAATTTCCGTAGATGAGGTTTGGCCTCGGACTCAACGGTCGAATTTTTGTCTTCTTTTTCTATAGAGAATCATCGTCGTTTCGTTTTCACCGAACTTAAAAGATCGATGAGAGAAACACGTAGCGTATATCGATCGTATTTTTGCAGAACATCCTCTCGTCGATTTACCGAAGGCGTCGGCGAAGATTAACAGCCGACACTGTAAACGTATCCTCGTTACATTATCACAGTAAACGTGTGTCCTTGTTATATTATGGCCATAGCGAGGAACGCCATAGGCCGCGACTAGATACCTAGTCATTTGTACAGCTGAGTCATTACGGCCGGCAGCGACGGCGTATGCGTTAATTAGCGGACGCATCAAGGCCTCGTTGCGCGAGGCACGCTACACTTCGAATATCGTTTTACGCGTCGTCTAAAGATAACATTACATCTAAGTATCGCGCGACCAATTTTTCGAGCGCGTTTGATTGCTCGCGAGAAAACAAATGGGAAAACGACTACTGTATGTAGAGGAAAGTTCTCTATTATGAAATAGGTTTTTCAACGTCCAAATTCAATCGCACATCTTTTCTCGCAAAGATTACACAATCCAGCGATCAATTTGGCACTGAACAAGAGATTTCACTCCAAGGGCAATGAATTCATGGTGGAACCAATAGACGGTGCCTATCAATTTAGCGGAAACTCCGCTATCTCGTATTAGGAGCTTATCTCATAATAAAGGACTTTCCTATACTGAGGGTCAGATTCTATGGCCGAAATGTCTAATACACGATTTTTAGACTTCGTTGAAATACATGTTTCTTACTAAATAACCGGTAACAGTCCAGTGAGAAATGATTCGTCGAATCGACATCGTTTCGACATCGATCGACGAGTCATTTCTCGCTGGGACTCCCGTTGCGGTTTATATCTCTTTATTTCTAATTTTGAAATGAAAAAAGTTCTCTAGACGTTGTCCATTTTGCGATCGATCGATTAAAACGAGAATTTGTCGTACGGCAAGATGTAATGGCGCTCGAAGAAGAATCGCGACGAGAGATCGAGGCGCGCGGGTCGAGATCGCGCGTAAATCATTACGAACTCTTTTCAACTGTGCAAATCTCGCTACGTGCGAGACGCGCTGACGTGTCGCATTGTAACATGCATAACCGATGACATTTACGATCGTTATCTTGGCAAACAACCGGGAAAATATCTCGGTCTCGTAACAGCAGACGCG
Organism: Vollenhovia emeryi; assembly: GCF_000949405.1. NCBI lineage: Eukaryota > Metazoa > Arthropoda > Insecta > Hymenoptera > Formicidae > Vollenhovia > Vollenhovia emeryi. Next base: position 261,552 of record NW_011967219.1, read on the forward strand.
ACGATAAATAATAACAAAACTTTTTGGTGCGAAATTCGATTTAACGAACGATCAAATCGCCACGTTATGAAAAAACTTGATAATTCTCGACGTATCTGTGCAAGCCTAGGGCGAGAAACGTAGCGCATTTACGGGACTGACGTGAACGGTAATATCTTTCCCTCAGTTTGAGCGACTAAGACAGAGTTTCTCGTTAAAAAGTTGCCGGCACGAAGTTCCCTAAATTGCCAGGATCGTCCGGAGCTGTCAGGGCTCGCAGTTAATCGCGAAATTGGATTTCAAGCGTCGCGCTGGCGCATCTGCGTGCGTCCTTCGGTTTGTTTCCGTCGGTAATTAAAAAGCAAACAACAGAGTTTTCCCCCCATGCGTGAGTTTCTCATCACGCTAACGTCAAAGGCAAATCGCGCATTTAATTCACGACGACTAATTGGCTGTTGCAGTTGCTGATGTTCGCGGCCGTGGGCGCGTTCATGCACGTGGTGGCCGGAAGCCTGATGGTCCACAATTGGCGCCAGGTGAACGGTTCTTATTATTACGTGTACAACAACGAGGTCCACCCTAGCAAGCAGTACATGGACATGCTTATATCAGCGGCCGTGTTTACATTCGTCAACGCGGCGGCATTTATCGCGGAAATTATCGCCGTTATAAGATACGCGTGAATACGCGCGCTCTCGCGGAGAAGAAGGTCCGTTGATCCAAGCGAGTCGGAGAACTCGCGAGTGTCACCAAAGCTATGGATAGTCCGTTTCGAAGCAGGAAGACGAGAAGGCTAGAGGATCTTTTAACGTTTATTATTGCAAGCAGTTTCACCGAGACTTTCTGAAATTTACACCAACGACTGTTGACTCGACGGCTTGAACGTTTTACAAGTGAAGAGATTGGAAAAAGTAACGGCGAGAAAGATTTAGGCATTTATTGGATTGTCACGATTGGTTTTAACGTCGTTCTGCTGCGAAGAAAAGTCGTGTGGTGGGACGAATTGTAAAATCCCACAAAAATATTAATTTCGTAAAATTATCGAACACACATGCGTTTAAAGTCATATTAGAATTAGTAATATTATATAATACCTGTTATCACAGTAGTAGCGTGTAAGGTCGTGTATATGCGTGTAATTATCGTTAGAAAAGATCGAGCAGTTAGTTGAATTAGTATAGTTACAGTAACTCTAGAGACTAATCGCGAAATTGCAATCTTCGCGCACAACGGCTGCGATTATCGAGACATTTCTTTGCTATTCGGATCAATAGTATCCATTCGCGTACAAATCCGTCCATTATTGTACCTAAAGCGTATATTTCTACAAAATATCGCGATAAGCATTTTTTAGGCCGGTATTCATAGTCCGTTCTTATATTTAAGTTATCTTAAGTATGACTCTTAATGTGTTTTTAAAATCCAGAGCCGTATTAGCCTCTTAAGACAACACTTAGGTGATTTTGAAATAAGAATCGACTATGAATACCGGCCTTAGACTTATTTCTTAAGTGCCGCGTTTATCAAAATAATTCTTTGCTATTCGGATCAAAAGTACTCGTGTATAAATCCGTCTATTTTTGTACCTAAAACGTATATTTCTACAAAATATTGCGATAAGCACTTTTTAGACTTATATTTTTCAGTGCTGCGATTTCGAAATATTTCCTCGCAATTAGGATCAAAAGTATTCGCGTACAAATCCGTCCAACTTTGTACCTAAAGCGTATATTTCTACAAAATATTGCGATAAACACTTTATATAGACTTATTTTTTAAGTGCTGCGATTATCGAAACATTTCTTCGCTATTCGGATCGAAAGTATCCATTCGCGTACAAATCCGTTCTTTTGTGTACCTAAAGCGTTAATTTCTACAAAATGTTGCGATAAGCACTTTTTACATTTATGTTTTAAGTGGAATGAAAAAGATCTCTTTCTACATGTCCTTATATTTAACTTATGCAGTTTTCTTTATTCGTGCTTCTAAATGAAAATTATGTTTATTTATCAGGGCGCAGCCTAATAATTTTAAAATTTGCAGCAACATTTGATAATGCACATGCGAAATCTGTTCATGATCTAGTGTCTAAAGTTTCGTGCTTTCTATGTGTTTTCTTTTTTATCTCTCTAATGCTTGTATTTTGTATAAAAATAAAATAAATATAAAGATGTGAAAATTAAAGCGTTCGTTGAATATACTGATTTTATTTCATCGAAATATGAAGAGTAATTTTCTTTAATGTGTCATAACATGTGTGTGTTTTACACGCGGGTCGTAAACTCGAAATACGACGTTTAATTTGTAAAAATTTGTACAAATATCCTTGACCGAAAGACAGGACATAAAGAAAAATCTAGTAAAATGGGAGAAGCACATACAACGTCATATTCTTTCCAATACTTCTCTTACAGCAAACCTGCAAATAGAAATGGAAAACGTATATACATGAAGTTAGTCGTTCTACGAAAATGATTTTAATCGAGGAAACAAAAATATGCAATATGTCCTTGTAAATGTCAGACAATTTAAAATAGAAATTTTTTCCACGCGCGCGCGCGCGTTGGCATTCGTTTTACGTTGTAGTATGTTATGTCGTGACATAATATTACACGTTGTAATATCACTGCATTAAGTATCCATAGGAACTATCGTAATATCGTAAAAGGCAAAATGATAAGAGAGCTGGGGCCAGAGATGTCAAAACTAAAAACGCATTTCGGTCAAAAGAAGCTGATGCAGCACAAAACCAGCAAATGCGTAGCGACAATAATGAAGCCGCTGAGGATATTTCAATTCGTGCGTATTGGACACCTTGTTACTCCATTCAATTGCCATTTTAGGGGTCTATTCTGTTAAGCGTTCACGACGTCACTACGTGCTGTGCGCATGTATAATATATCATAAAAGCTTGTAAAGTACTTAGTCATATAATCGTTAATGTTCACAGAACAGGCCCCTTAATATCGATGAAAATGAGCCGATAATTTCTTGTCGATGTTACTAAAAAATCTTTTCTCGAGACAGTTCGCGGTGCTGCTACTGTTCGCGTTCACAATCTACATGGTCGCCATGGATCCTATGCCGATAAGCGCTCCCGCCTGCATCCTCTTGATTGTCTTATCAAGCGTATACGTTTTCGTCTTAGCCGTCGAGTTGATCAGCCACTTCGCCGGGGGCGCCTTGCATATTATTCCGGTAATTTACGCCGTACTGTGCGCAACACTGTTCAGTGAAATCAGAGTCGTGAAAAAAACCATCGCTTGCAACTTGACGTTCTTAAAACTGCAAGTTTACCTTCAAGAACGCAGACTATCGAAACGTCATGAATTAACCGACTGAAAAAAAAGGAATTACTGCGCGCACTGTATTTGTTATTCATAGAACGTTAAAAAGAAATGTTTTAAGTGCGACGTGTAGTATTTAGATTTCACTGAAAAAAATATATTATCGATTACCATTACGAGAGAGCGTAACTATTTTTCTGTATAAATCATTACAGATGGCCGTATTTTCTTTGCTTGGCCTCGTATTCTTCGGGGTTACCGGACTTTTCTTCTACTTAAACGCCTATACGCAACTCGCGGTGCAAATAGCGGCTCTAACACTGTGTCTGCTGGTAGCATTGTTCTTCTTGATTGACATCACGATGGTACTCGCGTGAGTCTCGAAAGCCTTGAGTCTTTGAGGCAGAGATCTAATCGGATAGAGTTACAGTAAAAGTGTACGTTTCTAGATTTTGGAAAAGAAGATGCTCGTCCTGTAAACGATGTTGCAGTAACTGCACGGCGGAACTTTTGCACAAAGACGAAGAACGAGCTGCGCCAGAAACCAAAGTGAGTACCCGTGGAGGCAAACGTAAATTAAAGTATTCGGTCTCGCAGTTTGCAAAGGTTCGCGCGATTGAAGTTTATCAAAATTTACTAAAAGTAATGAAAATAATTATGCGCAATTAATAAAATTTTTATTTAATTATTCCGTTTCTGCATATAAATACTACGAAATCATTTAATTCCTCGGAGGCAACGACTCTCTGGTAAAATCTGGATTTCGCAGTACCGTAAGTCGACAAGTCGCTGTTTTACGTACCAATTCATATCTCTCGAGTGTAAATGTAGATAATGAGACACGATGCAACGACCAGCCTGAGTGACATCAAGATACCTCGCAAACTGGAAGACGTTGCATCCACCGATCATGGTTACCGCAAAGTCAGCTATCCCCGGCGACGGGAGTACGTCGATTGTTCTACCTGCGTGCCATCGTTATGCAACCTCGACGTCGCCCAAATTCAAACGGAACCGAAAAAGGTGTCCGTCGTGGAAAGTCAAGTGAGTCTGATTCAAGCCAATTACATCCAACACTCTCGTAAACTGATTTTTTTCTTTTACTCTTGGAAACAAATCTCTCCCTGTGAGAGAAGAAGTTGATCTTGTACTTGCGATTTCCCTAGTAGAACAGTGCATTGATCAAACATTGGTGAAACATTGGCTCAATGTTCAGTCAATGCACTGTGCTACTGGGATTATCGGAGAACCTTCCGCGCGATCGTTTTGTCTACCATTTCTTAATTCGCGTTTCCGGAGATCAGACTCCGAGAGCAGTCACGCAGGAGACGCCGATGCAGACGATAAGCAAGTGCGAGTTCTGTCAGCAACATATACAACTTCCCCTCGTCGAAGGAGCCGGCGTGGCCAGCGCGCCCTGTTTCCAGCACTCGTCACAATGGAGTTACCCCGCGATCGTGCAATTCGTTCGCGGAGGGGTCGGCATGCCGTGTTGTTCCGGGTAATATCTCCAACTTTTCTGTCCAGAGAATCCTGGAAGATGTGTCATTTTCCAAAGCGCATTTTCCAGGATTCTCTGGATACCAAAACTGGAGAAATTAATTTTCCCTCGCAGATGCAATTGCGAACCGGGTGCGCCACAGCAGCAACCGCGGAAATTAACGCAACAACGTGCGGAATCGTCGAAAGTCAAGCCAAGTCCTAGCAAAACGTTGACGAGTGAGACAACACAGCAGGTTGCGAGTAAATCTGATACATCATACGGAATTGTGTGAAATTCTTATTGGTTCAGAGTCAGAGATCGGTCGAGAGTTGTTGCTTTGAAGAGCGGAGCGATTTCTTTCAGTAGTCACTTTGTCTCCCGCGATTTTCAGTCCGATTTTTTTCTTCTGATCCCTAGTAGCACAATACATATATTGATGCAATATTGGAAAATAATGTAAATCTAGTATTCCCAATATTGGTCCAATATTATAAGACGGACGCCTTCTCTTATTTAGCCAATATGTCTATTTAGCAATATTGATTTAATATTGTATCAATATTAGACCAATATTCTTATTGCATTGTTAAATATTGGCCAATGCACTTTCAATATAAATCTAATATTATATAATTATCGTGCAATATTTACATTTATTCCATGGCCAATATTGGCTTTACGTTGGACAATATCGGCCAATGCATTTCTAATATAACCGACATTGGGCCAATGTTTAGCCAATGCACTGTGCTACTAGGGACCTGTCTCATTCATAATAATTCAGATGTGACTCTGAATCTCGCGCGCTGACACCACTGTCGAATGATCATTTTCGCCTACAGGCACTGAATGCGGGAACGTCACGAGATTGACGACGAAACCGATCACCACGTATACCGTCGCTTCATTCTATGGTCCGGATAAGAGAATACGGACTGTACCGGATATGATGTACGACATACATTTATATAACTCTCAATTATTCCATTCAAAAATATTTAATCCGTAGATGTAAGAAAACATTTCTAACACATTTCATGATTCTTCCAACACCTTCGATGAAATGCTTTCTTTCCATCTTCCAAATAATTTCTGAAAAAAGGACTATGTTTTGATTTAAAATTAAATAACTTATGTGAATTTTTACAAAATTCATTCCGACGTTATTGTCCAAGAGTTAAAATAAAAACTAAGCGTAACCAGACAGTTGGAAATTCATCACGATTTACATTATGACCCGATTAATCTTAGCTACAAACGAAAAATGGATGCAACAAAAATGAAAGACGCGAAACCGACGGGCGAAGATGTCGATCGGAAGCTCGCGGAAGAAACTATAATGAAAATAGTGAGAACTAAAAGGCCCGAGACAGCCGAAGAGCGCGTTAAGAAAAGGAAAAATGATGAGGATAACGCGGAGGGATTCGAAGAGAGGACCAGAATAAGCGAGGTCAAAAGGAGTGAAGGTGGAGGAGACCATTGCGCTAGAATCTATCAAGACTTAATGCGCGCGGAACAAGGAAGCCTGACAAATCTGGAGGAGTCGTCGATGCACGTGTAGGCGTACAATTTTACATAACGCGCTGCGATAATCGATTCAGCCATGCGTCTCGTATATGCACAGTTAAATCGACTGTCACTGCACGGTCTGATGAAACGAGTGATTCAATATACGGGAAATGAATTTTAGGAGCGGAACGTTAATCACGCCGCCGAGCGGCAGGACAAAGCCTCGAACGTTGTTGCATTTGAAGTTGAACAAAGTGGACCCGATCGAGGACGCGTAAGTAATCGAAAGCTCCCAAAAGCGCGATGAAGCTTGAGCAGCAAGACTCAAGAATTTCAACCGATCGGAATGTCCAGCATTGCTCAAGTTTCAAAATAACCGCTACGTTCACAACAGTCATTGGTCATTTATCTCAAGTCTCGAGTTTTACTGCTCAAGTTTTTTCGCGTCTGCGGAACTTCAATCTCAACGCGAGCTTACAATTTACGAACTTTACTTGGCATTCAGAAATGTACTCGAGGAAGATCGCACCCTCGACAAGGTAGCGCAGAGGACGGCGCCTGACAATCAGACGGAGCAAGAGGTAGAGAATGTCTTCGTTATTAAGCTCTGGAAAGTAAGTTACAGCAACGCGGCTCGATCTTTATTTCTGTTCTAGAACGAGCATCCGACGAGGACTGGATCGCCGGATCCTGTGACCGAACTGCAGTTGAATGAGGCTTGTTCGCTCTGCAGACAACAGGTGACTTCAAAGCGATAATATAATCTCGTTATTCTGAAAATGCAAGATGTGAACATTTCTCGGGGTCTTCGCTTCGCGCCACCTCAATCGCGTACTTTTCAGAGCTTAACGCCAACCTCGGACAATTCCAGATGTTACGTCGTCTTCAAGGACAAAAGGGGGAAGTACTTCTGTGAATTTTGCGCCCCAGCGGACAGAAGAAAGGTAAGTGGCTCGTGTTCAGACTACAAATTGACTGGACACATGTATAGACGCGTTTGTCTGCTATAAAATTTATTACTTTATTTTCAACCGTAAGTAATCATTTCTTTTCGGTTAAAACACAAAACTCATTTGCTCGCAGCTTGCTAAATGAAATTATATTTTCGGAAAACAAAAGACAAATATCTTTTTAATTAAATTTATTCGCCAAGTAAAACTCTTTAACTTCAGACAATGAGCAGGCTCGAAGGTACGGATTTAAGAAAGCTCCGGTGTACCAATTGTCGACTGCATCTTCGTGATCGAGGTGTCGGAACTGTAAGTGTTGGACCAACGGATCCATAAAAAGATTGTTAAAAGCTAGATGATCGGAAACAATTTTCATTCGCAGAACGTTAAACCGAAGCCGGACACTTGCCCGAAGTGTGGTCGAACGCAGAGACACGCGGCCTCTCCCTCCTCCACGTAAATAGATTGCCGTTGTAACTACAGACGCCTCGCGTCGACATGACGCGCATCGCGCGAGTCACGGGCCGGAAGTGTCGCTCGTGATTGCTTCGATAAAAATCTACATTCCTTATAATAATAGTCATTAGGAACAGCGATTAAAGAACACGCGGAATACTTTCTTCGCGTGAATATGCTGAGAAAAACAAGCGGCGCCGATCGTGTTGTTGATTGTTAGCTGTAACGTAATGTAAGACAATACTATCGGAAGAACATGATTCATGCTTGTCTGCGACACGATACTAATTGCCGCCAACGGCGAGATGCACGTCGCCCATAATCTACTGTGACACTATTAGCGCAAGCTCACTGTCGATTATTGTCAATCTTTATCCTTCATCTTCGGCCTTGTATTCTTAAAATATAGCGCGATTTCTCAGATGTGCCTTGCTTAATTTCTGAAAGACCTATAGAGCTCCTACTCCAAACGCATGACGATAACAAAAAATATAACGATAAAAATCTAAAACCCGCTAAAAATGGTGCGATTAGAAAATACACGGGTGGTCCATCTTGCTATCAAAACAAATATAGTAAACATTTGTAAGCGCAAAAAACTTAATCCAATATAAATTTGCAGTCTCCCAGGTATACCTTGCAAGCTGTTACGTACATAGTTAAAAAAAAAAGATACGTGCCAAAGATACGATTATGAACGATTTCAAAAAGATGGTAACATGGCATTTACCAATAAAATGCTATAAAATAAAATGCGCGAGTTACAATTAAGCTGCGGGTTGAAGGAACCATGACGAGTTTAACAACACTTACACTAAAAAAAAAAAAATCTTTGTCACTTACATGCAAACTCTTTGGCAGCAATGTCAATAATTAAAAACAAAAAATGTGTCCTAATGATCGTCCCCATTAGAATGCACGAAATAAACGTAAAAACGCCGTTGTTCTCTAAAATCTCCACAGTCAAAAGGAAGAAACCCAAAGAGGGGGAGGAAGGAAGGATAGTCACAGCTGAGTGCGAGCGATTTCTTGCTTCACGATCGGCCGGAGACGCCTCTCGTCGTACCCGTTCGCCACGTCGAGCGGGACCAGGCAGGACGTCGTGTTTTCCACGGGCGTGCGGATCGGCGCGAGATTCGGGACGAGATTCGAGTAATTCCCAACGCAGGACGACGCGACGGGTTTGGTCGCGTCGCAGTTTCCCGCCTTCGCGAGGGCTCCGCCGCACCAGAACTTGTAGTCGCTGAGCTTCTTGCCGATCTGGATGGGACTCGGGTCGGTCGCGATTGGCCCGCGGACTCCGATCAGATCGTTGCACCCGTGCGACGGGTAATCGTAGCCATCGCGTGCGTTATGAAGGATGACCGAGGACTGCGGATAAGCCTTAAGGTCCTTGGAGTAGAGATAAGTCGGCTGCTGTAGCAGCACGTAACACGCCGGATAATTCTGGTAGTGAACAGCGGTGATCGGCTGGGTTTGATCGATCACTTTGTTTGCGAAGCAATTGTAATAGGAAGGGCAATTCGAGACCTTGGGATCGCCCGAGTATTGGTGTCCCTTGAACAAGGGAGGCTGCGACGCCGAATACGGGGACACTGTATCGCTCTCCCAACCGCGCGACAACCTGCTCGCCACTTGGTCCAGCAGTAAATCCTTTTTGTCGTAGGCCTTCGGGCTGTCGGAGCTCGTGGGCGAGTTGGGCAAAGGAACAAGATTCGAGTTCCACATATCGAAGTTGGGGAAGCTGTCGGCGTCCTTCTTCCGTTGCGTCTTGTCCTGGAACAGGCAATACCCGTCCAGCGGCTGCACGTTGTCATTGAGATCCATGAGCACCATCTGCGGCTTCTTGTCACCGCTCGGCGGGAAATCGTCTATGGCCGACATGGCCATCATAGTCGAGTAGCGGGTGAAGTTGCGGCTGGTGGATCTAGTGGCCGGCGGTCCACCGTTGACCTGGCCGTTGCCGCCGTTCGGCGGACAGATCGGCGGGATTTGCTTTCGATCGCGATTAGAGTCGTTCTGCGTCGGCGGGACCGACGTGGACGTCTTCTTGGCCTGCAGATACCTCCGAGTGATCTGCACGTCGCCCTTCGCGTCGACCATGCCGCGATCCTCGTACTGATGACACGGACATTGCGATTCGTGCAAGAAAGACATTAGATCGGTTCTACCCCATACAGCACGCATGTCTAAAAGACATCTTTAAGACGTCTTTAAGTCGTCTTTTAGATATACGTGTTCGTTGGGACATTGGTCGTATCGTAGTGGGTCGTAGACTGGTTCCAATTCAACGCTGATCGGTCGAATCTATGATTTTCGACGCTACGATACGATCAATGTAGAACTAGCCTTAGATACATTGCCGAGGCGACGACCCGATTGCACCGATTCACTCTGATCGATTCATATAATCTCGACGCAATGCGAGGATGTCTAAAGAATCTTTTGGCTTTCCCATAGATATACATAGACCATGATCATCTCCATGGAAACAATTTTTTCCTTAAAATTTACTCTGAAAATCGTGGGACAACGTGGCATTTCGAGGAATTGTATGAGTTTTTTTTTAAATTTTGTCATACATTTTACCAATAGAATGTACAGTAAAATTTCAAGAAACTCTCATACAGTTCTTCACAATGCCGCGTTGTTCCACGATTACATGATTTTCAGGGTAAATTTTAAGACGAAATTCTCTCCGGGATATTCTTTAACAACTTTAACAGAGAAGAAATAACAGAAAAATTTTAAGAGAAAATTTTTCCCGAGGTATTTTTTTTTAACAACTTTAACGCAATAGAAATAAGAGAAAAAAGGCTCAATTTTTCTTTAAGTTAATTGACAACTGTCGGTGCAATCCGAGCGTGATGCGAACAATGTCCGCCAGAATAACAATCGCCAGAAGACGAAGAGAGATCAAGCATCTACGAATTCTGTCTTTTTCGCTGTAAAAGCTTACACATTAAAAAAAAAGTATCCAATCAAGAATTATATAATTCTGCCTTTTTCGTTGTAAAATGAAATACAACAGTGAAGTCATATCGGGATGTGCACTTCGTCGTTTCATAATCGGAGATTCTCAAATCTCCATCGATTGATCTCGAATTCCCAGGAATTCTCGTACTGGTATCAACATTCAAATCTGGACGCTGCACGGCGCTATTCGTTAGATCGTGCAATTTCTTTTTCTTTACGGCAAAGACGATATTTCAAATAACCTCTGTGGACCGAGATAAGCATGTTTTCGAAACGTTGCGCGTCAATCGATAAGACGGCGATATAGCTGTTTAAAAATAGTTTCCCTCCCGCAGAGCTCATTGCCGCGAATTGTTTGTCGAGGACGATCGAAATTTTTCCACTCGGATACATAGACGGATACATAGACGTCTATAGACGGAGCCTTTGTCCGAGCGGAACTGATAATCGCGGCAAGGGGATGACTCATCTGACATCGACTCTTCCCGGTGAGATTCGGTAATATTCGGTTCACATTTCCAATACGTGTGCACGTATATACGGCGCGTTGCTTGTGGCCGAATATTACCGAATCTCACCGGGAAGAGTCGATGTCAGATGAGTCATCCCCTTGCCGCGATTATCAGTTCCCCTCGGACAAAGGCTCCGTCTATAGATGTCTATGTATCCGAGTGGAAAATTTTCGATCGTTCGCGACATAGGGAATCATTCCCTCCAACTTGGAGTGGGGATGATCCGTTCGGCCACGCGGGCGCGCACGCTCGCACACAAGCAACGCGCCGTATATACGTGTGCACACGTACTGGAAACGTGAACCGAATATTACCGAATCTCACCGGAAAGAGTCGATGTCAGATGAGTGCCTCCCGCGCCCCGAATATCAGAACCCCTCTTGTCTAGAGTTGTAGCTAATGCTCCGTCTACAGATGTCTATGCTCGGATATGCCCTCGCGCGAATCTTTCGTTCCTACAAAATACAGGGGCCCGATTCTCGAAATCATTCGAAAAAGAAACGTATACGAATATTCTGCTCTGACAGAAAAGTTGAAAGTCGATTGGTTAAAGCCATGCGAATAGCCAATCAACTTGCAACTTTTCTGCAAGAGCAGAATTTTCGCATACCTTTCTCCATCGAATAAATTCAAGAATCGAGCCCCTGGACTTTCGAATGAAACGTACACGTTTGTATTCCAGTCGAACGCGTTCAATTTCAGTCGAATGCGTAAATACAAATTTCGTCGGTTACGAAAAAGAAAACAAATACGAGGGGCAAACCGCTCATCAAAATCATGCACACCAATGCCTGCTAATGTCCAGTGGGCATTACTTTATCTTATTGTCTTATTTTATCTTGTAGAGGAGTATGCTTAAAGTCACCAGTGATAAATAAATTAGGTCCAGTTTCACAAACGTCTGTTAACTGTTAACCAGAGTTCAGTCGACCTCCTATCTTTCTCTATCTTGTTATCCAAGAAGAGACAGAGGATCTAACCACGGGTTAGCGGTTAAACGACGTTTGTGAAACCGGCCCTTGAAGAGTTAAACTCCGAACGTTGTAACACACGAATGTGCTCGCTTAGTACGAATAACTTTTCTGACAACTCCTTGCATCGACAACGACCTTGAGAGTCTGCTAGAATTTATGCTCCAAGAACACTTTTACACGAGTGCTTGACAATGACCTGATACTTGGGTCGAAACGTCGTAACTAATGTAATCACCTGACTAATATATTGCCAGTTAGATCAACAAGAAGTTGTAATCCTAATTTATCTTATCTTGTCTCATCTTAGTTGATCTTTATAATGCAAAGGCCTATAATGTCCAAACTGATGCCCAAAAAAGGCCTAGTAATGTCGCAAATCTGTACACCACAGTACCCTCTCAACGGTTTACCCCTCGAGTAAATACCACGACATGATCTGTTGAGACTGTGTCAACAATACGATGTATACAGACAAGTAGACCGGTGTGCTCGCCTAGGAGGACGTACCATTTCAGCCTTGGCCAGGTAAATCCAGAGCTTGCGCCACGTGCTAAACTTGTTCTGGTCGCTGAAATTGTAGCGCATCTCCTTCGAGGCATATCGCGTCGACAGAGGGCTGCGATAGTCGCAATAATCGTTGCTCGGCACTTTCGAGACACTCATGGCTAATCGAGAAAAGGAGCGAGAGATTTCGGAGCAGAAGGAACCGCCTGACGCGACCGCGTGAATGAAACTACGTGCGATCAGCTGATACCGCCGTCTCGCCGAGTCCGGGTCGATTGATTAAAACAGCGTACGAGCGCCTCGTCTTGGAAAACACGTAAACCTTCCAACAAGCCGCGGTTCGGCTCCGCCGATGCTCTAGCAACGAATGAACGCGATATCGAATGGACGCCCGCTTAGAGTGTAGAGAGGTCCAGGTTCAAACCCTGGCTAAGGTAGTTTCGCAATGAATTTCTTTAATTAGAATTTGCCAGCCATTGGTCGTTATGCAATTTTTCTACATTGTTAAATAAAAAAATGTTTCAGACAAAAGTTGTTCATATCAATTAGTAGAATAAGATAGTACAATAAATAATAGGGGGTTCCATTAAAAAAATTTAAGGTCACTTTTGCATGACCTTCAAATGATTATCCAAGGTCGAACCAATTGCACCACCTTATGCCCCCCTCAGGACCATACAACTTTTATCTGAAACATTTTTCTCGATCTGGCTTACTTGACGAAATATTTCCGATTGTCGATTAAAACGAACCACCCTGTATATGTTTCAATCATATAACACTTAATTATATAATTATATCTCTCAAGATACAATTAGCTTTTACATAATTGAGACATAAATAACGAGATTTTTTCCATGTTTTCCAGAGTTGGCTACAGTTGCAGCCGGTAATCCAACTCTCAACATAGATTGAGGATCATTCAAACAAAACTAGATATTTGGGAACAAAGGCTCGATCGTGAATCTTTTCTTCTACCTAGCGTGAACTCGTGAAAAGTGAAAATTTTCATTGACCAACTTCGTCATTGAAATGTTTCACCTTTCACGGATTCACGCTAGAGGAAAATATCCATGATTGAACCCCAGGTTAAATTACAATAACAATTTTATAGGACTTTATAAGATCCTCGGGGCAAATCTTTATCACTACCTGTTAATTGGATTTCACTTTCTGGAAACTGCTCGTTCCTGTCCAGTACTTTAAACGATAACAATATGTGCATCCCAATATGACGTGCAGTTCAACGAAAAAAGTGAAATTCTAGAAATGTTATCGTAATTTGTTTGTCTCTCTTCGTTTATTTTCAACTTAAATCGAAGCAGCGAAACGAGGAATTATTTTAATAATTTTATGCGAATAAAAAGAAATTAGCCGCATTTGGAACATTAGCACGCACGGTGAATTTAATAAAATAGTTGACTTTCAAAAAAGTCGAACGAAAAAGCAAACTTGCAAAATTTAAGTAGAACCCAATGCTCCAACTTCGATCGTTGAGACCTCACATGATTTTTATTCGTCGGTAAAATAAAAATTTTAATTTCTTGCTCACCACGTTAGAAGGATTCCAATCGACGCGTGCCCACTCCACGTGCACTTCGTTGCATTTGAAGAGCCTCTCGGGTCTCAATTTTCGTCTCGCCAAGGCTGCGTTGCGATGCGATTTGAAGGAAACTATAGCGTAAGCCGCGTCGTGATTCGGAAATCGATAAATAGATACGTACTCGATATCCCAGGCTGATGCATAAATCACCTAATTACAAAAAAATTGAATAAATTGAATAAAGTTTTCAGAATGAAAATTAATCGAGCAAATATACGTGTTGTAATTTAGACATTACAATATTGCATACTAATCAAGTATTAAAAAAAAGTATTTAAAAAAACGTAAAGGAAAAAGAGAAGTCTTTGAAGAAAAATATTATAAAGTACCGTACAAGTTCCACAAAAAACTATTCCACAAATTACACGTGAAGCTAAAAGCCCGTTTTACATAATCTATAATTCACGTCAGATAAGACAGAATTGTAATGATAATTTCATACGCCACGCAATACAGGAAGCATTTGAAAAATCACGATACCAAACGCGCGCCTTAAAATATGCACAACAATAAAAATAAACGGGCACAGAAAATTAGGAACAAAATTCCGTCCTGAAATGTCTCACGTAAATTACAAATCTGTTTAAAGCCCGATTTCACCAAACGTCGCTTAACTTTAATCTTGGTTCAATTCACGTTTGTCTTTTTCTAGAGTAACAGTTGGAAAGAGACAAAGAACGGATTGAGCCAACGTTGGTGAAACCGAGTCTCACTCTAGAAAGAGACAAACGTGAATTAAATCCAAGATTAAAGTTGAGCAACGTTTGGTGAAACCGGGGGCCTCAGGTGCAAAACGTACAAGACGAACGGACGAGGACTCACCCTGACGACCTCTTCCGACGCGATTTGCCACGGCAGGGGACCCACGTAGAGCTTGCACTTGTTGACGCTCGCCAGGACGCGAATTTTCCTGCCCGGTGAGATCTCGAACTCGTCTAGTTGTTCGATCGCGCGCGCCGCGTCCACCGGGCTGGTGTACATGATGAAGCAGTATCCCCTCGTCAGCTCGGCCATGTCGACCATCAGCCGGATCTGGAAGACCTCGCCGACCGTCTTGAACAACGGGTACAGGGTGTCCTCGTAGATCGTCTTCGGGATCCGGCCGACGAAGATCTCGCACTCGATGCCGGGGGTCGGCCCGGTCCAGCGGATCGGCTGGATGCTGAGGATCCTTTGCCCGTTGATCTGCGTCGAGGCCAACTTGTGCTCGTGCAGGAGCCGAAGGACGTTCCTGTGCGTCTCCAATTGTCGGCGCAAGGCGGGACACATGAGCGACGGCTTTACGTTTATCTTCTCGCTTCCTGTACACACAACATTGGAGATCCAAGTGTCGGTTAGTTATATAATGTGATACACATATTTCATACAAGAAAATGTTGACTTGTACGTTAAGAGACGTTTCTTCTCGAGGTGTTCAGCGAACCGTATCGGTAAGTATACGGCAGCTGTCAGCTTGGAAATTAACAACGTTATCTCGCTTTGAAAAAGTCCTTTGTTAAAGAACAAGTCCTTCCGACAATGCCAAGTTTGTAGTAGTTACGAAATTTAGAAACTCGAGATTTGAATCTATGACCAAGTTTTGTTTTGTATAACTCTATAAACTTAATGAGAGACGAGACGGTCCGTACAACACACGAAGTAGACGACCCTGTCGTGTTTGCGGTATACTAATAGTAAATACCGCGTTACTGTATCCACGGAGAAACGTTGCTCGCACGCCACGTTCCCAGTGAACACCGAGCATCAGTTACATTGTATTTACGTTAAAATTTCTCACACGACACACCTGCTATATTACGATTACGTTGTCGAGCGAGAAATTTAAGGCCCGGTCTACAATGAGTTGTTAGTCGTTAGTCAGAAGTCGGAACTATATGTCGGTCCTTTTTCTTCCACCCAGAAAGGAAAAGGATCAACATATAGTTCCGACTTCTGACTAACGACTAACGACTCATTGTAGACCGGGCCTTAACGTAAACGCAGCGTAACCGATGCTCGGCGTTCACCGGGCCGTGGTATGCGCGTTCGTGAAATATTCCCAGTGCGCGACATGCTGGCGAATTGGCGGCAGATACGTCAGAAACCCACGGCAAATCCACGGCCATCCGTGTCCGCGTTTTGGCTTTTGTTTCGGCAACAGAGCCTGTAAAACATACGCTGTCGACAGACTGTCGGCAGAAGCCGAGCGGGCGCAGTTAGGCCGATGGCAGACAACTATCCGTGAGCGCTTAAGACTGACGTAGCCGTAGACTTAAGCGCTTACGGATAGTTGTCTGCCATCAGCCTTACGTGAGCAGATTTTGCCGCACTTCTGCCAACACCCCGGCGACACGTCGAACGTCCTTCGAAGTTCGTAGCGGGCCCTCGACGGGCTTCGGCTATCCGGGCCATTCTGAAAAGCACATTTCAACTCGGCGGAGTCTGCGATGGAAAATACCTCTGGGAACGGAAGACCGGGGTAGGTACGTAAAAAAAAAAAAAAGTACTCGACACGAGTTTGGGGACGAGCGAGTCTCTTCCTCCGTCGACTCGAGCCTGCAGCTCGCGACAATCGTAACAATTTCGGGACCTCCGTGTCCTTTTTACACGAGAGACGCATCTGGTCCGTCCGAGAACGATCCTCCTCTCGTTGCGAATAAAAAAAACACGCGCTCTGCGGGGACGAAAAGAGAGAGAGAGAGAGAAAAAAAAGAGGAACGGCATACGCGATTTACCGATGTCAAGATTATCCAGGTCCAGGGCAGTCTCCTGTTCCGCGACGCCCACGTCGTGGTCCTCGATGTCGGCCGCGGTGAACTGCGCGGGCCAGGACGCGAGCTCTTCGATCTTCGAGTTCCTCATCCTCCGAAGCTCGCGCTTCTCTTCCTTCCTGCCGCCTCTCCTGCGGTTGCCCTTGCGGCTCTCCCTCGATTTGGCGTGGCCTTCCATCCTGAGCGCGAATGGCGCGATAACGCGATGTGCGCGATAACACGATGTCGCGATCGATAATAAATCGATGTCAGCTGATACAGAACGATCTCGGATAGTCGCACACGAGATACGCATATAGATGTGTACGCATACGTGCGGGATACGCTTATGTGTAAACGTGTATATGCATATTGTTCCGTAGATGATGCGGGAGCGAGTAACGAATTAACGATCGCGGATCGATTTACTGCCGCGACGCGAAGGACCGACCTTGCCGAGCGTGAGGACGAGTCTGAATCCCCGCGCGAGCCGGCCGTGGCCGCGACGAGATAAATTCGGATGTATCACGATTGGCGGACGATCTAGCGTGGTAGGGGATAGATTTGTCTCCCTTCGTCTCCCTTTCTCCCCGCCCGTGGCATTTTTTTTCCCTCTCGACGGTAACGGCCGAAAGCGGTTCGATCTTCGTCTGTCAATGACCGCGCCGCCGCGTCCCGACAGCGGCTTCCCGCAGGGCATCAACAATCGGTGTTTGCCTTATGAGTCACGGATCGACGTAGGTCGCGCGACGCGCCGTTGACACTTGGTGAAAGATGCTCGAGAACGGACCCGGAAGGGCCCCGAGAGCGCGGGCTAGCTCGCGTAACGACGGAACGTAATTAGGATTGTCAGAGAGATGGTTTATATGTAAACAAATGCAATTGCAAATGTTTAAGGAAAAACTATGCTTGCGATTCCCCTCCCCCCTC
>NW_011967219.1:280736-308261 GCF_000949405.1 Vollenhovia emeryi
TCCTCTCTCTCTCTCTCTCTCTCTCTCTCTCTCTCTCTTTCTCTCACTCTGTCTCTGATATACAGGATATACCATTTTAATCTTCGCACCTCGATTTCTCGAAAAGGAAGCAAAATCGCGAAAAATGTAGACAAAAGTTGTAGTGGTCGAAGAAGACTATCAAACAGTGACGCGGACTTTGACTCTATATGGTCAAATTTCAAGAGTGCGCACTAGCGCAGGCAACCGAACTCGCTGTAAGACAGAGACCATATTACAATGTGTGTACATTTATTTTCAAGATATTAGAGAACATGCTACCGGGGCATTTAAGGCCGGTATTCATAGTCGATTCTTAATTCAAAATCATCTCAAGTGTTGTCTTAAGACGCTAATACGGCTCTGCGATTGGTTGAAGACACAGGGAGCTTTCCAGCAAGCGACACAAGTCGACACAAATGTCATTCTGTCTTTCTTCGCGTTCAATGAATAATAAAGACAGAACGACATTTGTGTCGACTCGTGCCGCTTGCTGGAAAGCTCCCACATTAAGAGTATACTTAAGACGATCTTAAATATAAGAACGGACTATGAATACCAACCTAAGAAAGAGATTAGAAATAGTAGAGAGTGTGCGTGATAGACAAACGCGACTGGCCGGGGACGTCGTAATGCAATTCCGCCGAGCGACGAGTGCACAAAAATGTATAACTAGGGTTGGCAAAGTTACTTTATAAAAGTATCTAATTACAGGTTGTTTCGCTAAAATTGTAACTAGTTACAATTACAAGCTTTCTGAAAAGTAACGATTCGCCGTTTACTTTGCAGTTACTTTCTTGCAATGAAAATAAAAATATCGAGTCTGCGTTTGAATTGTAAAGTGTCTTGCGGTGGTTTAAAATATTATATAGTTTAAATTAAGTTATGTTGTATTTGAATTTATATACGCGTCTGCTTGTCCGAAATTGTCTCCTTTATATTTGGGCGCAAAATGAAAATTCCTACGCGGTTCGAACGCGTGCGCTGCTCATTTTCTTAAATCCCACGAAAATCGCCGAGTGCCATCGCGAGATTCAAATCTCGTTTTCTCGTCTTTTCTCGCGAGGTGTAAAGTGCCCGAAGACAGTAGGGAGACTCGGCGAGCGTTGCGAACGGGTTCAAGGTGCGAAGGTGCGCGCGCGACGAGCCTCTCCGTGACACATATCCGCAGGTTCGCATCGTCCTGCGCCATTGCATCGTGTGATAATAGCATTGTTACTTGTGTCGTTCGCATGCAGGCAGTCCTTATTACATGACACACGGTGCCGCCAACCTGGGTAACTGCGCCTGTATTTCTCCTCAGTCGTCGCTCGAGCGCGTCGCGACGCGAAGTCTCCGTTTTCCGCGTTACCCGTCGTGCCTGCTGCAGGTGATAATATACTGGTTTCCATTATCAACTAGAGCGCCTAGTGATAGCGATAGAACGTTCGAAGCGACGTAAACTAACAATTTAGACTTTCTTAAATAAAAACTTTTTAACACCCGACAATTTTCGCGAGACAATTTTCTATTTTACAATATAGTGAAAGTGCTAAAAGTGAGCGGCTTTGTCTCTTTTTAAGATTACGACTAGAAAGAGACTAAGCTATTCACTTTTAGCATTTTCACTATAGTGGTAAGATACAGAACTGATTACGGATGATCTCGAAAAGTTGAGAGAAAAACGCGTTCGTATATCGTTTAACGCAACATCCGCGTTTTATTGAATCCGCGGCGTTTCGAGGAAATTAATTTTTTTCCGTAAAGTACAGTTTATACTTTGTTCTATTGCTATTTGCTTCATATGTGAAATCATATTTTTTTTTAAATCGATGCTGAGGAAAATTGTATCTCGTGCCTGAAGTGATTTGAGTAAACTTTGTTCTTCGTCAAACGTTCTGTCATCTTTTGCGATTGTTATTTCGCAGATTAGCGGTAGCAGGTGTATATAAAAAAATAACATCACCCCTTTTGAGATATTGTAAATTTTTTCATAATAAAATTTGGAAACTGCCTTATACGTTACGCGCTTGTCACACAGAAACTTTGGTCCCGCTTCGACCAGGAAGTGACTAAATTTTTCAACCCCACTGCCAATGGACGTATCCTCACGACGGAAGCCGATTGTCAACGCGAATAGTGGCGTTTCATAAGAAAATGAGAACGGTTTGTTAATAGCCTGAGAAGTCACGTAATGCTTCGCCGAAAAGAGACGACACTTTCGCAAACGACCGCTCGTTCCCCGTTCCTTTAGTTCGTCTGTTAGCGCCTCTTCAGTGGTCGCATCATGTGGAACCGCAAGGTGTTCATCAGAATAGTCGAAGTGGTACGTAGACGCGGTTCTTCAGTTCAGCGCGTGAAGATCAATTTCGCGATTGACGTGTTTGATTCTTAGTGATTTTACGTTCGTCGAGATCAACGGAACTTTAGCGCGTTCAGATTTCAAAGTTGCACAGTCCCTCGAGTGCACACAGATTTCAAAAATTAACTCATCAGTAGAGAACAGTCCTTTATTGTGAGATAACAAGTTTTCAGCACCCAAATTCAATTTTTTTTGCAACGATTGCACGATCTACCAATTTTCTACTAAACAGATTTCGCTCCAAGGGTAACAAATTTATGGTGGAATCAACAGACGAGGCCTATTGATTTCACAGAAATCCCGATATCTCTTATTAGGAGCCAATCTTATAATTGGGGCCTTTCCTCTATTTTCCATCTACTTTCATTCTTCTATTTATTTTTCATTCTGCCTGTGGAAAGATAGCCAAGTCTGAAGTCAGCCAAGTCTAGAGTTAACAATCGTGTACAGTGATGGACAGAATGGTTGCGACACATTTTTTGATGAATTTAAGAACGCACATTTAGATTCAGGGGGTCAATTCTGTATCTTACAATATAGTGAAAACGTTAGAAGTGAGCGGCTTTGTCTCTTTTTAAGGAGACGGTCAGAAAGAGACAAAGCTATTCACTTTCAGTATCTTCACTATAGTGTAAGGTACAGAAATGACCCCCTGGTTTACGTTCCAAAGCATTTTCTCTGAGGAAGATTTTACTCGAAAACTAGATCGAAAACGCTCAAAATTTCGGAACGGCCATCGATATTCCTCGACGAAGATTTTGAAACGTAACCCTGATTCTAAGTGCACGTTCCTAAACGCATAAAAAAAACCGTGTCGCAACCATTCTGTCCATCACTGTATGTGCACCAGCAGCAATAATTATGCTGAAACAATTATCGATTAGCGTAACGATCCGTGACAATAATGAGACGGGACTGGCGTAAGATATGTTTTCATGTTAGCTCGAACTTTTTTTATCAGTAAATTACTGATAGCAAAGCACTTCATCGGAAACGCTATCGAAGCCTGCGCGATTCTCCGACACCGTTTGCAAAATTTTTTAATTGGAAAGGCCGTGTACCTCGAACGTAGAGGATCAGCAGCTTCCGTGTTGTCCGTTGTCGCCTCGCGAGCATTGAATAGTTTATCAAAAAAATGATATCGGGCTTCGCGATTCTCCGACACCGTCTACAAAATTATAAAATTAGAAAGGTCGTGTGCATCAAAGCAGCTTCCGTGCGCGCGTCGCCTCGCGAGCATCGAGGTATTTTATCAAAACGATATCGGGGCTTCGCGATTCCCCGAACGCCGTCCACGGAGTTTAAGATTCGAAGGATCAGGAGGAAATCTGTGTGCGTCGGATTGCAGCTCCTGTGCATCGCGTGCGTCGTGGCGCTTAGAGTGACGGACGATGAGAGCCGAAGGGTGTTCCACTACCTGAGGAATCGCAGCAGGGAGTGGTCGCTGCTGAACAACGTGACGTGGGGCAGCATAGGTACCTCGCTTTGCGCACCGTGATCCGCAGACACCCGGATGCCCCGGGTTCTCTCTCGCGACACACTCATCTCTCCATTTCCGTGTGTTTCAGGCGCCGCCCTCGCGACGGCGACCTGCGGCGGATACGTCATCGTAACGACGGGTCTTTTGATCGCCGCGGCCACCGGGGAACTCCACGGCCGAAAGACGGTAATAGCTCTTGCCTTTTTTCTTCTTCCCTCGCCCTCCTTTTCCGCGGCATGGAATGCGTCGCAGCGGCGTTTCGTAACACCCTCAATGGAACCATAACGACGTCGGCGGACTGTCGATTGTACAGCGAGATTAGGGGAGCGTATAACTGTAAAAAAAAAGGAAGAGAAATCGTGGCGTATACTTATTTGTACGCTGGCGCATGTGGAATGCATATGTATACACTTTTCATGTATGTGCAAAATGTATAAATGTGTTGATATGTGCACGAATTCATGTGGGAAGGCATCAGTGATTCCTGGCGCATAGTGATGGACAGAATGGTTGCGACACTTTCCTTTTAGTGAGTTTAGAAACGCGCATTTAGATTCAGGTTTACGTTCCAAAACATTTTCTCTGAGGGAAGCGAAAACGCTCAAAATGGCTTCGGAATGGCCATCGAGTAAAATATTCCTCGACGAAGATCTTGAAACGTAAACCTGAATGCGTGTTTCTAAATGCATTTTTTTTAAATGTCGCAATCATTCGATCTATCTCTGTACAGTGATGGACAGAATGGTTTCGACATATTCCTTTTAGTGGGTTTAGAAACGCGCATTTCTCCGAGGAAAATTTTACCCGGGAAATAGATCGAAAACGCTCAAAATGGCTTCGGAATGGCCGTCGAGTAAAATATTCCTCGGAGAAGAAGATTTTGGAACCTAAAAGAGTGTCGCAACCATTCTGTCCATGGTGTAAAAAGAAAGGTGAGACCATGCCGATAGATGTGCAGTAGGATAAGAGTAGTGGGGAGCAGTCAGCCAATTACGTTTTAAGCTTTTATGCGAAATTCAATATGGCTGCTTACTGAAGAATCACATTGAACAGCGCGTTGCCTAAAAGCTCGAGCTCTGACTGGTCGAAGATTTTAGACCTCCGCCATTATGCACAATGGTTCACCTTTCTTTTTACGCTACGATTCTGTCCGTCACTGTACATACACACTTCCAAAAAAGGCATCAGTCTATTTTGGACAAAGTTGCTTCTCTGAATTGGTAGATGGGGCGTCGACATATCTCCGGACTCCGCCTTCGTCTAAAAAAAAGAAAGTTGACACGAGCTCTCCTGGAGACGAGCTCTTCACGTTTGTACATACATACGGTTTTTTTGCAGTTTTTTTTTTAAAGAAAGAAGAACCGAAGATATTTATACAATAAAATAAGACTTTTGCTTTTCTACGAATTTTTATCGTTAATAATATACCGCGATAAGTCGCGCGGAGTCATCCTGTCAGCGAGAGCGAGAACGCTCTTCCGCCGCGCGAGAATAACCCCGGCGAGAAGAATTTCCACGCGTGACGCAGGAGAGCGACGCGATGGCGCGGGCAGGACTCGTTTCGACGGCGCGCCGAGATCCTTCCCAGGCGCTCTTAATTTATTCCGAGGTTGGTTGGCAAGTGAAAATACACCGCGTGCGCGTATGCGGCGGCGTGAGAAAATCGGTAGCGCGACGCCGAAGGTGCCATTGACGGGGCCAAGGATAAGAATATGCTCCTAACGCGAGCGCGAGGCTCGCCCCGCCGCTGCGGCGTCCACGTAATCGCAGCCTTGGTTCAGTAACGCGACACGTAATGTAACTCATTTAATGACTCACGACTGAGGCTGGGACCAGCAGGTCTTGAGCGGGCTGGCGTAATGCGTAGATTTCCTGCACGCCTGTCTTCCGATAAATAAATCTATCGAAAACCGCAGCGACCGCGCGTGCCGATCCCCGCGGCTCGATTCTTGAGTTCACTCGAAGGAGAAGCGTACAGTACGGCGCATCAATTCGGTTCGGGTAATAATTGGGGATGGACAAAAATTACGTCATTATTTAAACATACACGGAGAGACCCATTTTGTCGAATGAAACGAAATAATTTGATTGAATCGTTTAGTTGAATATTGTAAAAGGATTCTGCACATGTTCACTCAACCAAATTTGCGTGTTGATGTAACCAAATTTTCCAACTAAATTTTGTTGTATCAACTGAAAGATTTGTTTGCTCATATCCAAACAAGAAATTTAGTTGAGTCAACTAAACTTTGTTTCATTCAACAAAAAATGGGTCTCTCAGTGTATAGATACCTTTTGACAATACGAGCCGAAGCGAATTAATGCACCGCACTGTACTCTCTGCAAGTCAATCGGTGGATTATCACTGAAAACAGTGAATATTCACTGATTCGCAGTTATAATGCACTGATTGACTTTTAGAGAGTGTAGGAAAATTCTGGAGGTCAATTCTGTATATAATCTTACAGTACAGTGAAAATGCTAAAAGTGAGCGGCTTTGTCTCTTTCTGAGGGGACGTTTAGAGAGAGACAAAGCTACTCACTTTTAGCATTTTCACTATAGTGTAAGATACAGAATTGACTCCCTGCTCTTACAGAAAAGTTGCAAGCTGATTAGCTATTCGCATGGTTTTTGACCAGTCGACTTTCAACTTTTCCGTGAGAGCGGGGGGTCAATTCTGTATCTTACACTATAGCAAAAAGCGAGTAGCTTTGTTTCTTTCCAATCGTCCCCTTAGAAAGAGACGAAGCCACTTTTAGTCAGAATTGACCCCTAGAATTTTCGCATACGTTTCTCTTTCGAATGAATTCGAGAATCGAACCCCCGAGCCCGTAACGCGTACATTATATGCTTTGCGCGGCGATTATTTTCCTCCTTTGCTTCTCCTTTTTTTTTCTTCTTTTGCCGCAAGGTCGCTCGTTGTAATAAAAGTTGTCATGCATAATCAATCGGCTGCGCCACGCGTAAATAGATCGCATCCGTGCTACAAGATCACGCAGGTGTAACGGCGATCTAACAAGCCCGATTGAATCTCAGGAATTTTTCCTGCTCGGCCTGGGTGTGATTCTCTTCGGGATAGTCGGCGCCTTGTCGCTGGCGTCCATCGACAGCGTCCCCGAGGACCTGGTTGACAATGCCGCGGTTTTGGGAGCGCTGTGCCTGCTCACAGCGTTGGTATTCATCGGGGATTTGCTGATGAGTCCGCCCCGCAAGAAGGACAGGCAGGACGAGGCGCGAATCATCGACAAAGATCTGGGTACGAGTGTTGGTTAAAACAAATTTTATAAAAAATACTTTGTACAACGAATACTTTGTTTGTATTCGCGAATGAGACTTCGCAATGATCCACCTATCCTCAAAAAATGGCGTGTCCTCAAACAGGGAAGCGCAAGGTGACGCCGGTGGTGACCGCCGAGGACACGAAAAAGCCAAAGTCAGCCGTCGTCAAGATGCCCGAGGACGAGAACGGTCGCGTGAACGACGCTTTCCAGAAGGCGGACGGTCCCGCGAGATCGCAGCAGGAATCGTCCGGTGGACGTCCGCAGGACACGCAGGACGATCGCGAACTTCGCGGCGACCAGGAGCCGAGGGAGAATCTGGAGAACGGCCGAGCTGCACGCGACTCGCAGCGGTTCCGCGAGATCGAGGTGCCGCGCACGATCGTGTACGATCCCGATCGCAGGCTCGAGGAGTCCAGGATAATATACAAGAGCCGGGACATCTATCAGCGGCCGGTCGACGAGATCGACACGCCGCGGTTCCCGACGGAGTACGAAAAGGGAGACCCGGTCTTCGCGAGACTCGTCAATCCGAGCGTGAAGATCATGAGGGTCGAGCGAGACGTCGAGGAGGCGATCAATAACCACAACAGGTGATTTCTCGCGTCCGGAGTCTCGTCCTCGGTTCGGATATTTCATTTCAGCGTCGCCAATGCCCGCGTCAGCCATCTTGGATCGCGCTGTTGGGACCACGAAAACGATTCTTGCCTCTCGCACAAATAATTTGACATAAAAAAAAGTACATCGCGCGTTTCGTCGAGGCTGCGAATCTCTAATCTTCGAAGTGAGAAATCGATTCTAAAATGCCTGAGTCTTTTCTACTTTTATCTTCACCGATTTACGCGAGACGTTAAATCGTGTGAGTTAATTGCCGCGTATCTCGCGTTTCTACTTGTCCAGTATTACAAAACAATTGGGAACTGGAAATCTTACTCAGATTGTCTTACTCAATTAAAATACGCCGAAATGGAGACTCACTCGCGCGGACGTGAGTCGTCAGAATCGTTCGCTTCCTCTTTCCCGACGGTGTGTGATTCAAGATGCGTGACGCATGGAGTGCCGGCGCTTAAATATAATTTTGTTTCAACGCCGAGCAGATATTCGGACAACAGCCAGTACGACAACGTGCCCATCAGGATGCGCGGCTCAGCCGGGATCCTGAAAGGTCATCACCGCGACGTGTCCTTCAACGTGCCACCTCCGCCCAAGGACTATCGGTCCAGAAGATCCAAGGGCGACCTTGAGATGCTGGAGGAATATTTGGGCGAACTGAGAACCACCGGCACGCAAACCGCAAGGGCGCCGTACTCGCCGACCGATCCGGGATACGTTCGCCACACTGCAAGTAACTGGCCGCAGGACGTTAAGTCGAGCACGCCGCGACACAGTTTGGAACATTAAAGTTTAACCCTTTCGTGCACACGCGGTTCTTTCTCCAATTAAAAAATTTATCGGCCAATTTTAGTTTAGTAAGAACATTAATTGGTTCTTTCTCGAATTAGTAAAACGAATAATGAAAACTCGTTCAGGGTTTCGTCTTCACTAATTTTATAAATACCTATTTATATATCCTGCTATCTCTGTAATCTGATATTTGCGAGGTTGGGAAAGTTACTTTCTAAAATCCAGTTACAGTTACAGGATTTTTCGATAAAAATGTAACTAATTACAGTTACAAGTTACCGTTTCTGAAAAGTGACGAATCGATACTTTACAGTTACTTTCTTGCAATGAAAATATAAAAATATCAAATCTCCATTTGAATTGTAAAGTGTCGCTAAAGGCGTTTATGCGCAAATGCAAGACCTAATGCGATCTGTGGAGGTTTAAAAAATATATAAAGTAGCTAACTATTAATGCAACTATTACATTAGTTACTAGTTATCGAAAAAATGTAATTGAGTTAAGTTTCAGTTGAAGAGAAAGTAACGAAATCAAGCTAGAGTTACCGAAAAAAAACTAACTGTAACTGTAACTTTGTTACAAGTAACAAGTTACTTTCCGACCCTGCTGATTTGTTAAATATTTTTACAAGTAATCTAGGCATGAAAGGATTAAAGCAAGGTGCAATCGTTGGTATTATGTACTCTTCGATGTTTTATAAGATTTTTTGTATATGATAGAAACGTAACACAAGGGATAAAACTCATTAAGTCCAAAAAGATTTTACATTCTCAAAAAAAAATTGTTATCCGTATATAATTAAGACGAGACTCATTTGATTCGACTCGAGTTTGAATTTTAAGACACTTAAGCAAAAAATGGATCTTGGACTTAATTATTGTGCATCAGACACACACGCGAGGTGCCACAACGCATTTATACTTAAACAATTAATTATAAATAAACTAGAAAGTTAGCTGGATCACAGGACTGCAATGATTTCGCTTGACAAGCGCCTCTCAATATCTTCCGTTAGCTGACGTGTGCGTTATCTTTTTAAGTTTTACTTTGCAGACCTGTGCGACAGTCGGGATTGCGAGATAAAACTCGGGAAGGAATAACACATCTTTTAGACGTAAAAATTTCAATATAAAGTTAATATCTTCTCGTTCACATCTCATACTTCTATATGCATATACGTACAATTATTATTAATAATCTGATGATAACATATAACCGCTGCATGGTTAGTCACCTGTTCAACACTCATCAGGGACGTGTGTTAATATCAGTGTGTTAATATTACACCGCCGCGATGTACGTAATTTCTATTCGCATTTATTTCCTTTATGAACTCATTAAAACGTATAAATAAATGCTATACAAGTCCGTCGTTTCGAGTCATGCGAGATGGACGATTTAGATACTTGAGCATTCGTTCTTCTCCTTCACGATCCTTCCTTCCAGCGAGTCCTACAAGTATCCCCGATGACGGATTAGCTGGGCCGTCGTCCGTCAGGGCACGGACCGGTACGTTGGGACGGGCTTATCCTACTTGGTACCCACTGTAGCTTCAGCTCAAGGTCGGTACCTTACGCAGCTCACGTTACGAACAATGCCGTGACTTATACTGGCTACACTCGCGACATATCGCTGCGTTACGGTACGTTAATCGAGGGCTTTGGTTACCGCCCTGCAGATTGACTAATCCGGATCGGATGTCGGTCGCGAAGGAAGAACGCCGCGTCACGGGGACGCTTATCTCATGCCGAGCCCGATGCCGGCTCCCCCTTGAGCGTTGGATGTCCTCTGTTCCATGGTGATGTACTGTCTGATGAGGCGGGAGATCTCGTGGGCCTGCTCCGTCTGCAGCCTGGTGATACGCTGCTGCATCAGATTGCCGCACTTCATGTCGAGGTAGAGCGTGCCCTCTTCGGACTTGACCTTCCTGGTGGAGATCACCTCGGAGTAGGGGTAATGGTACAGTGTCTCCTGAAACACGCCGGCCGGTTAAATCACACGCGGAGGAAAGGACGCCGTTACGCGGAGGAAGACGAGGCGCAGGGGCTACTTACGTGCGTGATCAGATCTATGAAGTGCACTCCGTGTCGATTGAGAGCGAGAATGTGATCGGCGCCCTTTTCCTTGCCCTCCGGCACCCTCTTCACCGCGAAGAAGCTCGAGCCGAAAAGTGGCCACTTGGACAATATTTCTGAAGGAGAAGGAAACGCATGCGTGATTTAATCCATTTGCCAACGGTAATATTGTACTTGTGCCAAACAACAATTCATTAAATTGCTACTGTTTGAGTTTGCGCTTATATATTACAGATGTTGAAGCGAATTTTTGGGGGCGAGACACCTCCTTTTATCGCTCATATATGTGGTACATAAAAAACAATTTTTTAAATGTAATATTACGTTAAATATTAAGAATATTCTTCAAGTCGCCAGCAGTCATTAACAACTTCAGTATTTTCTTGATCATATCTGGCGTTTTTAGTAATATAGAAAATTTATTGCCGACAACCCGAATCGGAGCACAGTTTAAAGTCGAAAAATAGACGCGAAGATAACATCTTTACACTGTTATTGCGATAAATATTACCACATGCCTCAGTGGTCGAATTGGCGAGACGCTCACCTAGAGTGTAGGGAAGTCCAGGTTCAAACCCTGGCTGAGGTGAAATTTTTCGCAATAAATTTTCTGTATTATTAAAAACACCAGATATGGTCAAGAAGATACTGAAGTTATTGCGTTAAGTGTTGTCATTGGTTGTTATTTGTAAAATGAATGAGGAGAAAACGATTCAATAGGATAAGTTTCCCAGGCCGCGAAACGTAATCTGGATTCGAAGTTTCGTGTCGACTTACCGAGCACCTGCGCCTTGCAAACAGCCGCCGCAGAGTGCTGAACGTTATTCCAGGCTTGCTGGACCATGTTCGACCACTGTTGCGGCCTGGGTTCCCTCAAGCTCAGCGCTGGTTTTGGCAACAGATATTTAATCTCCTTCGTCGCGGGCTCGTGCGTCATGTCAGCCGCTCTGTGCAATAGCGCTGCTATTTGCGCCATGTCATACTGCGAAACGTGCATGTCGTTAATTGGTCGTTTATCTTAACCGGCCGAGCTCTCAGGCAGACGTTGGCTACTTACAATTATTTCCTGAGGTAAATGTTCTCCGGGCAGGACTAGCAAAAGTCCCTCCAGGTAATCGGGAGCGATTTGGTTAAATACGACTTCTATGTACAACGCTGCGTCCAGCCGCAAAGGATAGTACCAGACAGATCTAGAAGGATTTTTTTTGGAAAACATTACTTTCGCATAAGAACGCCGTCAAAGGTTTTTGTATTTTCATATTAAAATGAATTCGCCCGAATTTTCTCGCCTTTTTCGGATTATTTATTCCAATATTACGATATAATAAAGGGAATAATTTTTATTACCATGAAACCCATGGAAACAATCTATTTCTAATATTATTCGCCTCTTATACTCCATATTGTCGTGAACAATATTAGGCTTTATCTTTTACAGTAACAATCCCGTCAGTTTGCAGAAATATTTCTGTATAAATAAAAGATTCGTCTGCGAAAGAAATTCGATAATTTCTATTTAAACTTTAATGTGTGCGGGAAAGAACTAATCAGTTCGCGCGCACATTAAATGTTTAAATAGAAGTTATAGAATTATTATGCACTTGTAACTAATTGTAAACAGCAGGTGTAGAATTACTATACATACTTAATGTAATTATAGAACCACCATTAAATTTAAAATAGAAATTAGAATTGCCGAGCCGGAAAGCTGATATTCCCCGAAGTTGCGTAACAGGGGAGCGTACAAAGTCCAGCGTACCTGCAAAATATTAAGTAGAACACCTGGTGGTTTTTTTGGAGCTCCGTAGTCACGTCAAGGACGTACTCGTCCCTGGCTAGCGGCATGGTGAACGCGTCGCCGTCGACGATGCAGTACAGCGAGAACTCATCCATCTCGTGCGGGCTTCTCACGGAGATGACGTTGCACATCTCCTCAATAACGTCCTGCACGACGGTCGTGCATTTCGTGTTAATGACCCGCTCGGTGCCGCCGGGCAGCCGGTAGATCTGCCTCTTCGCGTTCCTGCCCGCGCTGATCGCCATGATCTCCTCCACGCTGGGCACGTTCTTGCGCCCGCCGTATTTCACGGTCTTCCGCAGGTTCTGCAGGCACACCATCGCGGTGCCGTGGTAGGCGCGACGCTTGTCGTACGCCGCCGTCTCGAGGTACTTGGTCAGGTAGGGTCTGAGGCCCTCGCTGCACGTGAAATAGGCGGCGATGATGCTGAAGATCCGCCAGCCGCGCTGGCAGCTCTCCGGATTCGGGCTCTTGTTGTTGGTGGTCTGCTTCATCAGCTGGCAGTAAACCTCGTCGCGCAGCGGCTCGTACTTGTGACAGTGCTGCGGACACGCGCGAAGACACGGTTTGTTAGAAAATCGCGTCCTTCGGCGCGTCGGAAAGAATAGCGTTCGCTAAAATTAGCGCGAGAAGACAAAGGGATAATGACAGATAATAACATATAATGAACAATTTCCGTTTCTTACCAGGGATTTCAAAGGTAAATCCACGAAGATACGGGCAGTGTGCGAAAGTGACTCAACGCTCAGGAAAATGCGCAATAGTTTTCGTTTCGTATTCACGTTTCTACGTGGAGACGATCAAATCGAAAGTGATTCTAATCCTAAGGCCAATATAAGCCACGGATGCTCCGTTTTTATGTGCCTTTAATCCCATCCAATTGTATTGCTTATGTACTTCTAATGGTCCTCGATTGAAAATAATTTTCACCTTATACTCGGGTCTTCCTTAGTCCAAAGTAAATGAGGAATAATGTGATTTTCTTATTTGCAACGTAGTCATTCCGTTGCGGTTGTCTCCTGTCTTTACTTCTTTTTATCTTCGTGATAAAATTTGGCTTACATTGGCCCTACCTCCAGTTTGTCAATTTGAATTTTGTACGAAGCCGCAATCTTACCATGAGGACGGTGTAGACGCACTTGACTTCGCTGGTCTCAGGCGGCAACGGTTGGTCCCCCATGTACCTCATCAGGCACAGGAAGCACTCCACAGCTAAAACGCTCAGGTCCGGATCCAGTCTGAGCAGACTCTGCTCGATGGGGATGGTGGAGTACTTGACGAGGTCCACCTGTTCCTTCCAGGTCCACTCGGTGCCGTCCTGCTGGCCCTTGCCCTTCTTGTTCTTCTTCTTGCTCTTCAACGACTCGATCACCTTGAGGGACCCGCTGATCGACCCGTCCGCGGTCTTCAACATCTCGAATCTGCGCACGACGCGTTCGTTACTCCGCACGCTCGCCCGCGGTCGCCGCAAGTACGGAACCAGAAGCGACACGGGAAAAGGAGACACCCGCGGTGTGCAATGTGCACGGTCGAAACGATATCGTGGGCCGGCGTTATGCTTTCTCAACACGACTCGCTTGCGTAACAACGTTAATAGTTGCTTCGCATTAATTTCCATACGATTGACGAGTTCGCGCGTCCTGCACTTAGGGCCAGAATTTAGAAAGGAACAAATATATTTTGATTAGACGCCTCGTCTCGCGATCTCTCGATCAATTAAACAGATCGTTTCTCTCTTAATTGACAAGTGACAAAAATTTAAAATTGCTCAGCAGTTGGAACTGTGATATATTTAACATTCTTTAAACAAAATGGATTTTCTAAAAGCGAGCCGATCAAGGTGTTTTCGACCTGGGATCACTTTGCAACCGCGTTGCTCAAGTTGTGTCGGAAATATTGACTCACTTTTCTGTTCAGCAGTTCGAATTATGACAAATATATGTATTTAATATCCTTTAAACAAAATCGATTTTCTGAAAGGCGAGTGAGTCAAGGTATTTTCGACCTGGGGTCACTCTAGAAACGCGTTGTTCAAGTTGTGTCGGAAATATTGACTCACTTTTCTGTGCTCTGGCGGAAGTTCAGCATGGCGTACTGCAAGAGGGAATGCTTGCCGTCGTTGACCACCGGCCCGCTCTCGTAGATACCGTCCTCCTGGAGTCGCACATTGTCGTCCGGCTGCCGCCACTCGTGACTCGGACTCAGCTGCTGGTTTTGCAGGTTTTTCTGATGATTCGCCTGATTAACGGCCGACACGTGGTTGGGCACGCGACCGATCGGTACGTGGTTCTCGTGCTCGGAGATTACGTGATTCGAATGATTGTGGGACTGAATGTGATTCGCGTGATTTGCCTGCGACTGAATCGTCTTCGTAATTTGGGACACGTGATTCTCGTGATGATTGACCCTCTGGTGCGGCTTCTGGTCGATCTGCAGATCAAACGAGCAATTCGTACATCGATCGTTGACGATTGATTTACTAATAATTTACTAATAAAAAGACAGTTGATTTACTAATAATTTAAAAAAGCTGAAGTTCGATTTCAGCGCGAAAAAAGTTTATCGCCGTCGAAGAAGCGATCTCCGCAATGTTAAACCAAGTTTTAAGACAACGGTTCCGAATATTTTCTAATGGTGTAAAAAATTTATATTTATATTTTAAAAGACGCGTCGGAATAAAGAATGATCACGTGGAAAAATAAAGATAATTGTTTTATTTCATCGCTTTTTCGTATCCTCGGACCGGAAGCTATCGTACGTGTTTATTGCCGGCGTTTGACGCTTTTCGTATCTATCTTCTTATCGTTTCCGTGATAAATATTCGAATCGTCTTTCTAAGCGTCTACAGGGATGCGATCCAAGCTTCTTGCGTCCCTCGAGGTAGATCGGGTAATCGCAAGAAGCGATCTCGTTCAAGCGAATTCATTTTTCGCGCTTCTCTATTCCTTCGTTTCCGCGCCGCTCGCGTTTCCTTCTTTTCGCCGATGTTATCGCGCGATATACGAAAGGCGATCGATCTTTGTTAGCACGCAAGTAAACGGGTTTCTCCCGTCGTGCACCGGCGACCTGCCACAGGAATGCGGCGCGACACGACCGATCAGGTGTAGGCGTTTCTTCCTTTTCAGGCCTTGTCGCGCGAAGAGACGAGAAAGGAGGGGCGCGTAAATTAACGGCGACTTCCGCGTTACGCGCGATTTCTCGGAGACACTTCTCGCCGTCGAGCGGATGTCCGACGCCTCTCGGCGAAAGAGGCGACCGGGCACCGGGTCGCTCTTTTTAGCTCCTCTCCGCTTTCGTTGATTACGAAGATACGCGACGGAAAGTAGGTGATTGCATCCTGCATTTCTTAATATCCTCAAGTGTACAAGTTGATGACGGGCGCCTTCGATATCTGGTAGAAACCCGACGTCTCGCGTGTTACACGAGGTTTCTCCCTCCCGTCTCTCTCTCTCTTTTTTTTTCTCGCGGATAGAAAAGAGCGATCATGCTCGCTGGCGGATATCACGGATATCATGGAAATGGTCCACCAACGTGGTAACTAACGGGTAAAGCTGCTCGTGTCAACGCGACGTAGAAGAAAAGGTGGAAAAATCGATACCAGTCGACTTTTGCGAGAGAAATCTGGTGGAACCAGGCGTAAAACCGGACAGTCGAGCCAGCAGCTTGATAAAAGCTCCCGAGCAGAACTCAGAGTGTACTAATTCTTTATGCCGCTCACCGCAATGGCTCGGAATAGGCGGACAAACAATTTGACAGTCGTTCCGGAAGCCATGAAGACTAAAGAAGACAACAGCCGCGAAAGCCTGAAAGCCAATTTGACAGTCGTTCGATCTCATTCTGCACCTCCTCCGAACAAAGTTGCGACAGAATCTGTCGTCGACGGAATGAATCGCGATTTCGATTGACTATGCGGGGAGCGGTGCCCCGCCGCGTGGTGACACCGGGTATATCGATACCTCGGAATCGAGACGGGCGCAGAACATACGCGAGCGGGATAAGCAGACGTCGACCCTGACCCACATAATCGTTTAATGCACCGAGACGCGACGTAAGACGTTGATGCGGTCGCTTGCGCGTCCAAGTAAGCCATATTGCGACAGATAATAAGCGCAACGGTCTAACGATTTCTGCGGCGGCTGCCGTTATTATCGTGGCATAACTGTGACGTAAAGAGGTGCGA
Source organism: Vollenhovia emeryi (assembly GCF_000949405.1). Taxonomy (NCBI): domain Eukaryota; kingdom Metazoa; phylum Arthropoda; class Insecta; order Hymenoptera; family Formicidae; genus Vollenhovia; species Vollenhovia emeryi. The sequence continues at coordinate 297,312 of NW_011967219.1, forward strand.
AGTACGGCGGCGTGCGCGGCTTAGGCCGGCAGAAGAGGTGCGAGTGACAAACGTTGCGAAAACGGACCGCGCGCAGGACGGCAATCGGGAAGTTGTTGAAAATAAATAGCTGCTATTTTCTACTGACGAGTGGACAGGACGAAATGAATTGAACGCGCCACCGCGCAGAAGAAACTCGGCATTTTTATTGGCACATAAATTAGCGCGAAAAGAATACGCGTACACATTTATGCTTTTATACTTGCAAAAATGTTTTAGAAACTCGAAAATTCGGACACTCGCCTCGGGGATATGTATCTTCGAAAGTGCGCGATATGGGCGCTCATTTCCATCGGTGAATTTATCTGGAATTCTTCCGAGGTACAGTTACGGTTATTAATGTCAGAAAATATCGCACCCAGTCGTTTTTCAAAAGCGCCATATAGTCAGACGGGTATTATTTCGAAAATATGTACGTGGCGCGATCCAAACTGATTGTATAACTCGACTAATTTCGACGGTGGAGATGCGTCTCCGCGCGATAGATCTTACCTAGAATTTCGAATTTGCGACTTTCAATTGGTAGCCGGCATCCCACGAACGAACACGTGCACCTTCGCAATTCCCTCAGCGCGCAGAATAGAAGAGAAAGGCCTGTATTCTGAACCCTCTTTTATCAATAAAAGTGTCCTTAAAGGTGACTGATAAGCCTTCTGATTGGCTACAAGCCACTTTTGTCGATAAAAGGGGATTCGGAATACACGGGCCAAAGAATCAGACCACGGGTCTTTCAACGGAGGTTCAATGTTCTTTGAATCTTTAAACCACACTCCAGTGAGAAATGATTCGTGGATCGAAACGACGTCGATTCGACATCGTTTTGACATCGATCGACGAGTCATTTCTCACGTGCGGGATTCATAGATTCTTCATCGGAAACAATGTTCAACGTGTCAAAAGTCCCCGTGGCAGTTTTTCCAAGTTTTAGGATAGTATTACGTTTGTCGTACGACAAATTTTTCAAGTTGATTGGCTGCAGGATAGAAAACTTCTCGAGTGTCTACAAATTTTCTAGCTTGCAGCTAATTAACTCGCTTAAAAAATTTGTTGTACGATAAATATAATAGAACCCTTACGCTGCCATTACATAGTCGTACGACAAACTTTTCAAGCGCGTTGATTGGCCGCGGGATAGAAAACTTCTCGGGTGTCTAATAATTTTCCAGCTTGCAGCTAATCAACACGCTTAAAAAATTTGTTGTACGACAAATGTAATAGAACTCTCACGCTGCCGTTGCATCGTCGTACGACAAATTTTTCAAGCGCGTTGATTGGCCGCGGGATAGAAAAGCTGTCGAGTGTCTAGAAATGCACTAGCTTGCAGCTAATCAGCACGCTTAAAAAATGTTTCGCGCGACAAATGCAATAGTATCCTTAGTTTCTCTAGCTGAGTTTCTCTCCCGATATTTTACGCGCTAAAGAAAGTGCGACGTAGGTCCGGTTGCACGTGTTTGTTTGGGGGGCGCTCGAAGGGTGCTGAAGGCCGGCCTTTGTGTTACGAAGAGCAGAAACAGGTAAAATTGACGCGCAGGGACGAATTCCTATCGCCTAAACTAGTCGAGTTATAAACCAGTACTTTCTTTCGATACTTTCTGATCACACCACGTATATCTTTTAGCCATACATTTTATAATATTAATATTCGTATGTATTCTTTTCGCATTACGTGTTAATAACAATAACGAGTTTCATCTTTAATTAATTCAGTTCTGTCCACTCGTTGTGAAATAATTATGTACTTCTAGCAACTCCTCAGTCGTATGTGCATCGACTTAGGAAGTGGCCTTGAATCGTCTCTCTTGAGAGGTATTTATACTTTTTAATCGACGATTAAAATTAATAGCCTCTTCTCTTAACAGCCAAATAATAAAAAAAGTTGGCGACATCCTTGAGATGTTTATTAGAAAATTATGCGAGTCGCCTGTTGATAAAAAGGAAGTACCGCTGCATCACCTGATTAATCTAAGTTCTTTTTTACTTGTACCACGCTGCACGCACCTGGGTCTATTAACACGAAACATTCGCGCTCCATTTGATATCATTTAACAGTCCGTTTGATTTAATTTATTATATCCCGTGTACGGGGAGCCTTGACGCTCAAATTCCTGGCTAATAATAAACGTTACGAGAACGGAATAAGCGACCTGATAGCTCTTGACTTTCTCGTCTAATTTCTTCAAGGTCTCCTGTATGGTATTGAGCGTCTTGTCGCTCGTCTTGTCCTCGCTCTGCGCCTCGCTGTCGTTGCACGCTGCCGCTGTATCGGTCTGCGTTCTCAGCTCCTCGAATCTCTTTAGTATTTCCCGGACGCTCAGCTTGCTCCCGTCCGCATTTTCCTCGGTGATGGTCTCCATCTTCGCTAGTTTGCGTTCACCGTTAGTCCGCACGATAATCTGCTCGCCGTCGTAGACCTCCTGAATCAAATTATCGTTCGTCCTTGCCTCCTCATCCTTCGGCTTCTGCTGAACCGGCTTCTTCTCCCGAGCATTCTTCAAGGCTGCCATATTCTTGGAATTCCTCAGCTCGCAACCTTCCTCGATCCTGAGCTGCTCGATGGTCGGCTGACGATCGTTCGCGCGCGCGATTGGATGCAGGAAGGTCTTCTGGTCCAACTTGGACATGTCTATCCGGGGGATATTTTCGTACTCGAACTTCTGCTGGCCAAAGGTCTCCTTCTTCAAGGGTTCCGAGCCTTGTCTGATGTTCTTGTTTACGTCCAGGTGCTCGGAGTCCAGCTTCTTCTTCTCTCTGCCGCTGTCCTTCGCGAAAAACTTGATGAAGCTGCTCCTCTTCGCCTTCGGCTGCCGGTCCGAATGCGAGGCCTGCTCCAGAAACGCTCCAGAATCGTCAGTGTGCCCGTAATCGTCGCTGCTCAATTCGGACTCCGAGGACTTCATCAAGAGGCTGTCGGGAGAGTTCGTCTTGCGCTCCTCGTCGGAGAGGTTCCTCGTTTCGTGCCTGCCTATAAAGTTACCCTTCTTCCGATAAGCCATTTTTGAGTCCGGGACCTCGTAGTGTCTCCAATAACCTTCGTCCAGACGACTGAAGGGGCTCTCGGGCGTCGGCCTGCGTTCCCGCGGGTCCTTCCGAGGATCCGGGACGTCCTTCCGGGCAAGCTCGCCGAACTCGAATTTGCGCAGGAATTCGGAACGGCGCACGATTCGCTGGACGCTGCTGAAGGACGTGGGCTCAAACTTGTGAAACTCATTCTCCGAGGACTCGGAATAGTCGGTGAACTGATTCAGGATATCCGGGCGGTGTCTCTGCCGACGTCTCAGCGTCGTCGGCAGCTCGGCCCAGTTGCTGAGGAGCCTCCTGGAGAACACTCCCTCGGTATCGGACACTTCTCTCTCCATGATAGAGCCCGGGGACAGGCCCTTGGCGGAAGGCATGTGTTTGACGCTTGGAAGAAATGCCTGGCAGCCACGATACTCGCACGCGTGCCGGTCGATGCGCCGCTTCGACCAGCGAATTCCGCACACGAGGCCTCTCTAACACCGAACAATCGTAATTTCACTCGGATCTTCCGAAGGATGTAGATCACGGATGAAGGACCGTCCGCGGAACATCGTGAGAAAACGCCCGGAAGAAGACTCTCGTGGGACCCGGCCGAACAATGCGCACTTTTAATTATAATTACCTCGCGCCAGCCGAGACTCTCCCCTGCCACGGCGGGCGAGAAAGCTTTCAATGCTTTCTTGAAATCGTCCCGTCGATCGCGCGCTCGAATCCTCGTCCTCGGACGCCAAGTTTCACTTAATATGCGCGAAATGTCGATCGCCGCAAATTCCGGAGCACTCGAAGAGGCGACGTTCCCCGCGACCAAGTAACGGACCTTTGCCGACGAAGGACCGTTGGATGGGCAGGAAGAAACAACGGGCGAGGTCGAGCGTGATCTCACTTACGCAAGTGCCGGGCCCTTCCGACCTTACTCGCGCGAGATCGTTAGCGATCGTGCGCTCGCCGTCGCGTTCCGCTTATCATTACTCACCGCCGCTCTTGCGCCGCTGTTTTTACGCGGAGCGTGAAAGGCGCAGTCGCATCCGCGGGAGAATAATCGCCGCTGATTAACTATACATTCGAAGCGCAGAGCCGTGCATTAACGATCGGCAGTCATTATCATTATGTTAACCTTGTCGAGAGCTGTGCGAATTACAGCTGCGCGAGGCAAAGTCGAAAGTCTCTCAGCGGACGGCGCGATCATCAAGTCGTTCTCCGCCGCATGAGAGCTAATATAGACGAGTTCTTAATGCTTGTCCGTCTTGTAAAGTCATGCATCGCGACCGAGAGGCACGCTCCTTTCGATATCCTCTCGCTTCCCCGGGTTTCTTTGAAATTCTCGGCCCCGACGGATCGAGGGAGGACGTAGCGTCGTCCCAGAAGTGTTCGTCAGGCTCTTCGAAGTTGCGCACCGTGAACAGGAAGACGCATGTTTCCCTTCGAGCCAGCGGACGTTCCTCCCCGGAAAATTAGCCTCGGCGGCCTGAGCGAGAAAGCCACTATAATTTCCCGCCGTCTCGCTTCGCGTAGCGAGATCGGATTCGAATCCAGGCGGGATCCCTCGAGGCTCCGGCACGAGCGGCTTCTGGCCGTGCGTGTACGTCGCGGCACCGCGCGCTGCACCTGCACGGCACGACGGCAGTCGATGAACTGAAGAGCCGCTGCCGCGAGGCTTCCGATTCCAAGGTACCGGCCGTCCCCTGCCGGCTGTATTCTGTTAGCCGATGCCCCTTCGGGAGACGGATATCTGGGTCGGGGCCCCACCACGTTGCGCCGTGGTATGCGTCGCGCGCATACACGCTAAGCATGGAAAACCACGCTGCGGCTCTTACCGGAGAGGCGCTCTTTATACGCGCTCGATCTTGCCCGATCGAGCACGTTCCCGATTGTCGAACGAGATACGCCGGGGAGCGCTTCGCCGGGACCTGTCCCGCGTGTTTAAACGACAGGGCCGACGGGACCCGAGGTCGCAGATAAATGGCGCGCGGCAGAAAAGAAAGTATTTATCTAAAATACGCCGGTCCTTTTGCCTCCCATCGGCGACGAGCGAAATTAAAAAAAGAAATACCGATAAAGTGAAAACACTCGCGGATATACACGGGGCCGTCCCAGTTTCGCACCTGTTATTATCCGCCTTTCTCAAACGGGGGTATAGGGCCCTGATTAATATTCAACGCAGAGTTTTATAATTAACTCTCGATATTAAATTAACATTTCAAGCGCCTCTACGGTTCAACATTCTCGCGGGTAGTCCTTTAATTCCAAAACCACCGGCGTGTCGCGCTCGAGATCCATTTCTCCCGAGGAACGAGTCTGTTCTGCGCTGGTAAAAGACCTCCGCGTGCGGGAGGAAATCCTTTGTCTCCACTGCTGCGATTCCACGCGGCGACAATGCGCGCCGCGAGCACGGCAATGAAATAGAAATCGGAACCGGAAGAGGGAGGAAAGAGTCGGAAGCGATAGCTCATTATACCGGATTATTGTGATTTGCGGCTCAATGGGATCCGTCAGCAAAATCCTCAAGTCCCACGCCCGCCGCGCGCGATACGGTTTTTCCCTCGCGCGTCCTCGTCTATTAAAAAGCAAAACCGGAGTTTTCGTTGCCCCGGCTTTCCAAGTTCACACGGCCATGCACGGTCGATGCACCTGCCGCTGACGGAAACGACCGATTATCCATGGGGCCCTTAAAACCCAGCCACCCTTAGTCCTCGGGTAACCTCGCTGCATTCAGTCCTACCGATTCCCTCGGATATTTTGGCGTTGAGATTATTTTGTATAAGCGCAAGTGACTCTTAAATGTATTTGATTTTGCAGCTAAATCATAGATTCGTACCACACGCGTTTCTTTAAAGGCCGGTTTTCCAACCTCTTATTAAGCTAATTAATAGTTAAATTACACGGAGAGAATGTTCTCTTAAAATATACCCTGAAAATCATGTGATCGTGGCATTTTGAAGAATTTTATGAGAGTTTCTTCAAATTTTACCATACATTCTACTAGTAAAATATATACTAACAAGGGAACGGTCCGAAATGTCCCTCACCGACTTCAATGCACTTCGGATATAAAGTTTTTATGAAACATTTTTTCGTAAATCTTATAGTTTCGAAGATATTTTAAAAAATGGAAAAATTCCGTTATTTTCGAGGGACTGTTTTACCCCCTAAACGCCAAGAAAAACCGCTAAAAAAATACGGGTTTAATATTTTTTATGCTCTACAACATATCCAAAGCGCATCGAAATCGGTGAGGGACATCTCCGACCGTTCCCTTGTAAGTACAATCACTAGTGAAATGTATGGTAAAATTTCAAAAAAACTCTATGCCATATTGTCCTACACGATTTTCAAGATAAATTTTAAGAGAAAATTCTCCCCGCGTATGTGTCTGTCTTCGTCTGATTTAAAAGAAAAACGCATGATTTAACTAGTAGTTAATTTATCAAGAGCAACCGACCCCAAGTCTCGTCCGGATAATACTTTCCGTTCGAAAATGATCGCGTTCTTTTTATTCTCAGGAGATCGTTGAAGAGAGCTCCAGTTTTCGGACACTCTCGTTTATCGCGCCGAGAAACTCGATATCTGTCGCCGGAGAAAATGGCACTTTCTCATTCCGCGTTCTTTCAGAGCGACATTTTTCTCGCCGAAGAACGAAATATTTTCCGCGATCCGCATTGCGCCGCGAGATTCGTCTACTTTTTTTTCCCTCCCTCGTCCGGAATTGGAGAGACCGGTCGTGCGACGGCGAACGCGGGGGAAAACACTTTCCGCTCTTACGTTTTCTATTTACTTGCTGTTTCGTTCCGCAATTCTAGCCGCCAAGATGTCACGTGGTGAACGCACGGAATGCGCGCGAGGCAGTGAAATTGAAATTGTTGTCCTCCACTTTGCGCGCTTGCAACACGACGCCTATTACCTTTAATGAAAGGTGTTCGTTGGCTTCGGGATATTTGATTGGACGAGCCGGCCTCGGTCGAAGACGGCGCGATTATATCGAACCTTTATCCGCAAAGCTTCTCCACTTTGCATGAGCACTTTTATCCCCCGCAAAATCCTCTCACGTACAAAGATTTTAGCGGCCTTCCGATTAAAAAAAGTTGAAGAGTGTTCGAACCACGGAGCAAATATACGGGCAACTCTCCCGGAATTGCATTGCTAAATATACATGATAAATTACTTTATCTTGAAAAATCATTATCCGAAAATAACTCCGCCGAGGATCACGTATAAGCTAACACGCTTCATCCGACAGGTCTCAATTATACAACTACGTGCCAATTATATGTTTAATACGGAATAGAAACGTTTACCTCGCGGAACGGCATTCATAAGAGCGGAAAAATGTGTTACGAAACATGTTTTTCATAGCTGCGGTCGAGACTTTTCTAACGGGAAATCTCCTCTTCGAAAGGAGGCACACATTATGCAAATAAAGATTCAATTTTGAACACCTCAAAGTTTCTGTACTTTTACTTAAGGGTCAAAGTGACGGGGGAGCGAAGGGCGCGAAGGAGATTTGGGCTAACGTGGCAGAAAGAAATAATGAGCACCGTTTCGCATTAGCAATTCAAACCACTTCCGGTGTCCGTGTTGGCGTGAGGAGAGCAAGCTGCCGCCTCCGGTAAATACGAGTTGCTTGAACTCGGAATCGCTTGAAAGAAATCCAAGTACCTGCGTTCTCCTTTTTTTTTTCTTATCGAAACTCTAGTCTCCACGCGAAGAAAGATGCAGAAAATTCGAGTGGCTCGCGCTACGATCAAGAGAACATCGAGCGCTTCAACTCCGCGGGATAATACTGTTTTTAACAAGACTGAAGATATATTGTCGCCAGTGAGTAATTAACCAATATAGGAAATTAATAATCGACACGGCTGGCAAATTTTAATTAAAGAAATTTAGGTACTACGAAAAAAATTGATTGTCAATTATTAATTTCCTGCATTGCTCAATACTATTTCTGTCGCATTCCGAGACACGAAATGAGAACATATGTACACTGACAAAAAATTTTGTTAAACAATTTTAAGTAAATAGATTTACTTAAAATTATTTTTGTACTGAAGTAAATATTTATTCTATTTAAATAAAAATATCAAATTTCAAAGTAAATCCATGTATTATATTTAGTAAATTAATTTAAATCATTACATTTTCTATATTCAAATAAAGATTTCATGAGATGTAGAATACTATTTATTAAATGAAATAATTGTTTTTGTTAAATAAGAAATCTAATTTTCTTCGCGAAAATTACACCTTAGTAAATATTTTATAGAATTAAAATAAAATTTTTTAAATTTAAAATAATCTATTCTTTAATATTTAATAAATACTCAAATTAAAGCAATGTATGTTTTAATTTAAGTTAATAAGCTATTAGGAGCCACCTAATGAATAATTTTCTTGAGTAAAGTAATTTTTTTATCAATGTAGAGGAAAGACAAATGTAACTGCCGTAACTAAAACTTCAGTTGTAAAATATGGACAGCTAATATTTAGTCGCGATAGCCAAATATTTTGCTAGCGTGCCTATTGTATTAGGCGCGACAGCGTTTTAAAGTTACGGCAGCAAAATATTTTGAGCAAACCGTGATTAGCCACGGTAGCGAAACTTTGTTTTTCAGCGTATATATGACTTCAATGTCGAGTACTCTTCATTTTACGTGAAAACTGCTCACCAATTAAAATTTGTAATAAAAGAGAAACATCAAAGGACAATGAAATTATCATTCCTTTGTAATGCAAAAACTCTCGTCAAGAAACGCATTGGACAATGGAGCCGCTATGCGACTAATTAAACCGGCTTTCTACGACTGCCGGCTGACGGTCTCCACGCCTCGCGACGTTTTCATGAATACTGAATCGCGTATTTTTACGAACGGCCCCGCGGCATTCCTCCGTTCCGATCGTTCGACATCATTCCGCGCGTCTCCGCCGCGAAGAAACGCTCGTGCATCTTCCAGCGCGCTGCGCGAGACGCCGCGCACGCACTCGCGATTACGCGCGCCTCTTCTTTTACCGTTACGCAATCCGTAATGGAACCTTAAATTGCGCGCATGCCTGAGTAAAGGTTTCGTTTATTCGACAATTATCCCGATCGACGGGAAACTTCAATCGAGCATAATCGAGGGGGGAAATTGCTCGATTGTCAACCTCGTGAAAGTAAGACGGCGTCGGAAGCTCGGCGTGAGGGAGTTGCGGCACGAACCGTGCTTTCTAGGCTACCATTTACGGACGCGCGTATTGCATTCCCGGCTTTTAATGCTGAAATGTAATTGTACGGTGCGCACTAACAAATCACCGACGGACATATCAGATTAAAGCGCATCGAAAATTTGTCTCCACCACCGCTTGCCCTGTGCTCTCTCGGCTTTCTCTTTCCCCGAAGGAAGAACGAACGCCCGTGATTTAAGAGTGAAATCTTTAACGCGCGCCAAAATGTATATCGGAAGATACGTGTCGAGAGATTTTAACGCGAGAGCCTCCTCTGCATTCGGCCATCGGTATTCGGTGGAGAACGCCCGTCACGCTGAACGGTCGCTTCTTGAATCGCGTGCGGCGACGATGCATGCAGGTGTATCTGATGAACAGGCGTAGCGCGTGTTATAAGAAATCCGATCTCTCCGTTTGCACAAGACGTAAAGACGAGTCTCTCTCCTTCCTCCTCTCCTCTCTCCTTCTCTCATTCTGCGTTCCGCGGTCTTAATGATTCACCGAGGACAGACACGGGCATCATACGGCATTTAAGATAGAGAAGAGACTTTTAAGCCTTTAAGAGCGATTGTCTGCCATTATCTTTGATACCATCAGAAAGATCAAGACATTCGAAGGATCAGAATCTCCGCTTTTTTTTCTCTCTTTTCCTTTTGGCAATAGTTACGGCGGAAAGAATACCGGGGCGAGAGGAGCCGGGGAATTCCCGACGGCGGCATTCTCGCGGAATGTCGACATCGCGCAACTTCGGTCGAGAAATGAAGAAGCGTAAGAGAATGGAAGTATCGAGCGCGCGGCCGTCGGTGATGGATCGCTGGTGCCGACGTTCTCCGATGGCGAAAAGGGGGAGAGATAAAGCGGGGAAGAATGAAGAGAGACGGAGGAGGAGGCATTGGCCAGCATATATGACCGCTCACTGGAAACGCAATTTACACTAAGGCGTTGCCCGCGATTGCCTCGTTACCGCAGGTTGCGTGGCACTTGACGCGGCAACTGCCGTTATCGTTTCCGCGGCCGACCGTCGCTAATTGGTCGTGGACGAGCGCGCGACGTTCGCCCGAATTCTGCGGGAGAGACGAGGTCCTTACTCACCAGCCTGATGTATCTGCCGATCATCTCCGCCAGCTGCGGGGCGCGATTCGTGTGCAGAGGCAGCCGCACGCCTGACGCGATCTGCAGCACGCACACGCCCGACCTGGACGAATTCACGGAGACGATGTCCTCCAGCGGCAGGGTCTCCAGAATGATCAGATCGCCGTTCAGGGTGCGCTTGATCAGCCGAAGTCCGTGATGCGACACCGCCACGTGTTGCGTCTCCGGGTGTTGAGGGCCGATCTGCGGCGGGAGACAGATTAAGATTACTGATAATGATTTCTCCAGACCGTTTCTCGATCAGTATTTTCCCTGTTTAAGATATTAGATAGAATAGAATCAGATTACATTAAATTACAAGCAATTTCAATGTACATTAGTGTCTTATTAATCTCAAATAACAATTTTCGCGCGCAATTCTTGCTCGTCTTACGGATGCAAACTTGTACGAGATTTGTCCGAGTTTTGCTCGCAAGATAGTCGCAAGTTTAGTCTGTGCGTTTGCACGCAAGTGTTTAGCTCATGTATTAACGTATAATTTTGCGTGCAAATTTTGTTTGTCTTATGGATGCAAACTTGTACGAGATTCGCCTGAGTTTTGCTCGT
>NW_011967219.1:309298-314996 GCF_000949405.1 Vollenhovia emeryi
AAGATATAATATGTCTAGTCTGTGCGTTTGCACGCAAATAAATAGCTCGTGTATTAACGTATAATTTTGCGTGCAAATTTTATTTGTCTTATAGATGCAAACTTGTACGAGATTCGCCTGAGTTTTGCTCGTGAGATATGTTTAGTCTGTGAGTTTGCACGCAAGTGTTAACCTCATGTATTACCTAGCGAGTAACGACTCGTCGATCGACGAATCATTTCTCACTGGGTAACGTATAATTTTGCACGCAAATATCTAACAACTTGCGTACAAAACTGACTCAACAACGCAAGCAAACTTCTATCCCGATGCGTCGTCATAATACTAGGTGTTTGCGCGCAAAATGTTTTTTCTAGGACAGTAACTGATCTATTATTTTAAACAGGGTTCCGCACGACAGAGAATTTGATTATTTTAAGATAAGCTGAACTTACCGATACGGGAAATATTCGGGCAAAGTACAACGGCCACTGCTTCGCTATATCCACAATGTTTTTCTTGATCGTGATCTTGTGCTGCGTGCTCTGGAGATTGTCCAGCGTGACGCCGTAGTTGTCCAGCATCTTCAGCATGTTCTGCCGGTCCTCCTTGGTGATTCTTATGCTGGAGGTCGCCAGCACGTCGTACGCGACTTGGCAGAACACCAGGTGCAACGCCAGGGGGCTGTTGAGCGTCTCGTTGGGCGCGAAAACTTCTTTCTTGACTCTCAGAGTCCACGTGACTCGGTTGTACGTGAAATGCGCGTTGGAGGTTTGCGGGTAGAGCTTGGTGTTCACCACCTCCTGGACCTTCTCGATCTCCGGCTTGTCCGCCGGCGGTAACACCGGCTTGAGGAACTCCGGCCACTCCTCGATCTCGATTCTCTCCATCTTGTCGGTGCGGTGGGTCGAGGCGACGCTCGACCGTCTGTCCACGTCCCGGTCCAGCTTGTTGAAGCTCTGCCGCGCGACGGTGAAGGACTCCCTTGTGTTCGGGATCACGCCGAAGTCACGCGGCGACGGCATTCCGAAGCTGTCTCGGGATTTAGGGGACACGTCCCGGGTCATGCCGAAGGGATCGCGCTTCCCGGTCGAACCGTCGAACGCGTACTTGGAGTCGAAGAGCTCGGAGCTGAGGTCGCGGCGCGAGTCGAAGTCGGAGCTGCGATCGCGCGCCGAACTCGCGAGATCGGTGCTGTCCTTGCTGTAGAAGTCCTTGGACTTGACGCCCTGAGCGAGTGCCTTGTCGAAGTCGCTTCGGTAGTCGTGACCGTCGCGCAGATGCTGCTGCGAGGCGAAGATGTCACGGCTTTGACTGAACATCTGGTTCTTCGGGAAGTGATCGTAGGTCTCGGAGTCCGGAGACATGCGGAAGGAATCGCGGGCTTTCGGCTCGATCGGCGCTGGCGGAGATCGCGGCTGAGGTACACCGGATTGGCTGGAAACGAACGATTCATTCGTCGATTTGCTTAACTGATGAAGCAAAATCTTTTCAACTTTTTATAGGTTTTCAGGGATTACAGCATTTGTCGTTTTGACCTTAGAATGATTCTCAATGATGTTTAATATGTGTGACGCTGTTACCTGTTACTGTACACACTGCCGCCTCTTGGACTCGGTGGCTGCGGCGGCGTGACGGGCGGCGGAGGCGGTACAGGCCGTTCCATTCTCTCGATCTGTGTCCTCACCACCTGAGCTTGGGTCATCATGTCGGTCGTGCCCTTGGAAGTAACGCTTTGGGTGTCATCGACAGTGGAAGCGTAATCGTCCCACCTGCCACCTTAAAATTCACATTTCTCAATTAGACGCACCGTCGACACATATGCAATTTTGACACTCGCGACTTTATAATACATCTAATTACCCAGCTGTTGCTCTAACAAAAGCTTCCTATTGTCTTCCAGTCGTTTGACCTTTCCGTCTTCTCGCGGGAGAGCGGGTTTCTCAGCCGTCTTCGTGGATCTCACGCTATGATTCGCCGTTACCTTCTCCAATCTCTGCCTCATCTCCGAACTGAGCTTCAATTTCCCTATACTTCCTGGCGATGGCCTCTGCGCGCCCACTTCCAAAGCCGACCTGCGGAAGAATCCGACAGTTTGCAACATCGCCCTTCTGAGCCTGCTATAAACGCAGAGAGAGAGAAAGATAGGTAGAGATAGATAGATAAATAGAAAGATAGATAGATAGATAGAGACAGAGAGACAGAGAGGAGAGGAGAGGAGAGAGAGAGAGAGAGAGAGAGAGAGAGAAGCACAATGTCAATTACTTCGATTTCTTCTTCTTCTTCTCCCCTTCTTCTTTGTATCCGTTCTCGTGTTTCGTCGCTGACGGATGCGCGATCATGGACCGATCTTCGTTACCGACGATGTTCTCAATCTCGAATTCTTCCCACTCGACACCGCCTTCCGTCACAGCTTCGCCGTCGCCTTGATCGTACTCCTGATATTGCGGCGTTAACTTGCGTTGCTGGTGTTGCTGGCGCATCTTGAATTCGATGAAGCTGTCCTGCCCTTGATTCTCGTTCGAGTCGCTGGGCGGTGGCCACCTAAGCAATATCGAGATGAAAAGGATTAGCCGCCTGGATTAGCGATTCAGTTCGTCAGATTTTGAACTTGCCTCCATTTCCCGATGCGCACAGTCTTCGCTCTGCCGTACGGATCGATGAACGGTCTGGATTCGGAAGGATCGTGAGACTCCAAGGGTGGAGGCATCGGCGGGGGTGGTGGAACACCCTTGTTGTTGCACAAACTTGAAGGATTGCTGTCAACGCTGCTCTTCCTGTTCTTCAGCTCGCTGAGTACGTTGGTGAAGTTGCTCTGTATGTTATTCTTATTTAAATTGGCCCTCTTCATTTCCGCCTGTGCCGATGACGGCTTCCTATCTACCATCTTTCGATCCACGCTGATCTTCCGCGCGTAATCGATGCTCGTCTTCCTGGTAACCTCGGCATTCTTCCTGGGCGGACTCTGGGACCGATGAATTTGAGCCTTTACCGTCATCGTTTCCTGCCGCTGATTCGTCGGAGTGGAAGTCAGCACGGGCGTTCCCCGTTTCTCAGTTGACCATAATTCGCCGTCGTCGGGGTCTCTAAACGAGACCTAATTCAAGAAAGATTAGATTATAAAGTCCTCGATTAATTTTGAAAAATTATTTACAACGTTAAGACTTGTGCAGGAGGATTGATTCGAGATAAAAAAATTTATTCGAAAGAAAGTCGCGATTATTCGACGAATGAGACATTGTTTCATCAGGTTGGCCCCAATTCGAAATATCTCCCGCAGTCTCTGCTAGACGATATGTACATGATATTTCCGTAGCCGTGGAAAGCCACACGATACAGCGTAGGTTGGTTAAAATTAGTAGATACCTTGGAGTAGCGTCCGATAGAATCATTGGGCCCCGTATGGGCACCGATTGGGAGGGCTGGGGGGACAAGATTCATGCTTGAGGAACCAGCGGGTAACACCTTGCTCTGGAAACACACACCCCATGCCGCAAGCGCGGCATAAACCCCTCAGAAACCCACAGCATCGGCCAGAACGACGATAGTTTCGTTGAGAGTTAGTTTTCATCGCACGGACGTATCACCGATTTCGATTACTGATGACAGGCCATCGAGTTAATGATAGTTAAGTGACCGTGAATTGTGATTATGAGAGCCACAATGTATCTCTCACGATCGTGCTCGACATGCAACGTCTGCCTCTGATCGATTTACCGTGATTCAATCGTCAGGAATTCATCCGTTCAAATAATGTAAATCTTGTGTGAGAATAATATAAAAAAATATTTAAAAAAATATTGCAGAATAAAGTGTCTAGAGGATGAAGAACTCTTCTGGATAGATTGCGTTCAACAATTGTAGTCTAATTTTATTCGAATCACGATAAAAGAAGATCAATCCGTTAATCATTCTGTTAAATCACACGAACCTCGGATATTAGACTTTGTACAAATTTCTCTCTCTCTCTCTCTCTCTCTCTCTCTCTCTCTCTCTCTCTCTCTCTCTCTCTCTCGCTCTCTATTTCAGTTAATTTCCTACCGGTTGCTGTGTCGAGTTTTGCGGGCTCTGGACCAACAACTGCTGCAGAGCCTGATTCTGCGCTAGTAGCTGCTGCTGTATTTGAATATTCTGCGCCATTGCGCTCTGCAGGAAGGCTCGCTGGAGATTCTGCTGGTACGCCACCATCTCGTTGCTCTGCCCAGGCGGTGAGTTGGGGTACTGGGGTAAGCTGAGTCCTTGCATGCTGTAGATCGGAATGGGCATGAAACTCGCGCCCATGCTCATGCTAGAATTCTGCCCGGAGGGGACCTGCTGAGTGGGGCTGAACATGGGCATCATCATCGGCGGTGACATCATGCTCTGCGCGATCGGACTGAAGTTGAAGGCCGCGTTCTGATTAGGGATGTCCATGTTGCCGCCTCCCTTGATCCTCTTTGACAGTTCGCCCGCGCTGAGCTTCGTATCTTCGTTTCTCGCTATTATTTTCTCAACGAAGTCATCGACTGTGGCTACTGTGGTAGCTCGACTGTCGATTCTCTGCATATTCTCAAGAACTGTTTCATCGCCGGATGGCCTAGTGTCATATGAGCCTTTTATCGAAGCGGCCAAACTGCGGGCATCCGATAATTCATCGAGATTGCCGTCCAATACGGGCATAAAGAGCTCATCCAGGAACTGATCCACGTCAGAAGCTTGGCTCGGCACTCTCACGCGTCGCACGTGCGACGCCAAAGAAGGCGCTTCGCTGGTATCGGACATGGCGGACGATTTTACTCCGTATTCACTCTTCTCGATGTAAGCGCGACTAGACTGGCTCCCTGGCAGCGCGCGTTTGCCTGAAAATGCGAGAGGAATAATCGATACGCGGTCAATGCGGAAAAATTGGGTTGCATAATTGCCAACTTTCTCCGCGATGGAAATCACCAAGTAAAATACGTCTTACGCAACAGCGAATTAAATAACAAGAGCAAAGGACAAACTCAGGATCGTTAACGTCGTGACGTAACGTGCGTATGCTGTACAATCTTTCAAAATCCCTCGAAACGCGACAGGGACATAAGATATGATAAAAGAGAATTTCTTTCCGACGACCTACCAGGATATTGCGACTTGATGAACCTGGTCTGCGACCTTATGTAGCTCTTATCGTCCTCCGATCTTCCGGTTTGACTAACGGACTGAATATCCGGGTATTCAAAGTCAATCGTGAGATCCTCCTCCTCGATGTTGGGCTCCGTCGTCCTTGTGACCCTGCTGTACTTCCTCTCTTGCGAGATCTCGCTGCGCGTCATGTACTCAACGTTGCTGACCGCCGGAGTCTCGCCTATTCTTTCCAAACTATGGTACCGTTCGTTCAACTTAGACGAGGAGAGTCCGAGATTGGCGAGTTTCACCGGGGAAGGTACGACCTCCGATTGAAGTAGATTGTCCAAACTTCGGCTGCGCTGCTTCTCCTTCTCGAAGTAGCGGTCGTTCAGGGCGGATTTCCTCGACAACCCCATTTCCGCCGTGGTCTCCAAAATGGCCTCGTGCGATTGCTTTCGTATCTGCATGTAATATACCGTTCACGTTTCCACGTTTAGTAAAAAAAATTATTTATGAATTTATAAGATTAAAGAAAGAATTTAAATACAGAACATAAATATAGAGATCACACTCATACGTAAGTGCATATTAATTAATATATTTAGAATAACTGCCTTTTAACATTTTGGGA
>NW_011967219.1:316746-340134 GCF_000949405.1 Vollenhovia emeryi
CATACATACTGCCTTTTAACATTTTTAACAGAAATATAGTTTAAAAATATATTTTATAGTAAATTTTTTAGTTTACTTGTCTTGGAATTATTGAATGTTATAATGTTAATATCTTGTTGGAAAAATTGTGTGTTAGAATTATAGTTAAATTCTTTACTTGCTTGTAAAAAATTGCGAGGTTGCTCAAACTTACGGGAAGTTTTGTAACGGGTGGCTGCGGCGGAGGAACTATCGGCCGCCTGGGTACCTGAATCTCTAACTCAACAGACTTGTCAACTGCTTTTGGCACTGATTTCCTCTCCAAAGGCTGGAAGGTTTTTAAGATAGGGATTTCCATTTCCTGTTCCAACTCCCGAATAACTTGGACGTGCTGAGAAAAAGATATTTCATCATTTTTAATATGAAAGTATAACAATTCAATAGCAATTAAGCCCGTTCTGCTGAGCTTATACCTTACGACTTCTTTAATCACTACTGAAAATTTCTTACCTCTCGTTTCTTTATGGGTGGCAGACTGTTCTTGCGCTGTTCCAAGAACATATGCTTGGCGGCGGGGAAAGCTGGCGCCAACTCCATCTCCGAGATCAAGTCCAGGACGTAGTCGAAACCGTTAGTCTCCGTCACGATAGCGTCCGGGCCGTCCAGTTGATTCCAGAGCGTGATGGTCCAACCGGTGTTCTCCACCCCGTGGTTCCGAACCGCGAGATTGGCCAACTCTTCGCACGTCGTCCAGGAATCTATGGCGCACGTAGTTGTCTCACCTATAAAACACGAAATTACCGATTACAATAGAGTTTGCATGACAGCGCGCCTTACTTTTACGAATTCCAGGAGATTTACCGTCGTAGAAACCAACGTTGAGCGCCATGTTTACGCGATTCCTGTTGGCTCGCCATTCTAGAACGCACGGTGGATAATTCCTGGGCACTTGGTGCACCGTTTGCTGATTATTGGTCATCATACGATACACTGTTCTCTCGCCTTGCAACAGTTTGCGCTGGCAGTAGGCCTTGTAGCCGTCATAGGCGTGATCGGAGACGTATCTGATTAAAAAATATTAATTAGGGACAATTATAATGACGTATCGTCCGACGTGGGTAAAAACACTTACTTGAGAAGATACTTGAAGAGCGTGGCACTGGGCTGGAACGCTGACAAGCAATTGGACAGCAGTAGCCAGCCTCTCTCCTTGTTGGCGTCATTCTCGTTCTTCCAGGTTTGATTCGCCAACTGGCACAGTATCTCGTCCCTCAGCTTCTCGTTCACGATGCCCTTGTTAACGATGTAGTCGCCCAATGCTTGTTCGCGTTTGCCGTTAAGATTACTCTCATTCATGAAGCGCAGTATCATTTTAAAGATCATCAGGGAGTCCGTGTAGTCCTGATCGCGTGCCTTCGCCAGGAACGGCGTCTTGATCGGCTCGCGCTTCATCCCAAATATATGGCTCTTGAAATAAATGTTGGTGAACTTCGAGAATTGATACTGATCGATGTCAGGTGGCAGATTGTAGGTGTAGTTCATCGAGATGACTTGGCCGACAACCTTGAGGAGATTTCGTTCGGTATGTGTGGGTTGCCAGTCTGGAAATTACAGAACAAAATATACAACAATCCGAAAAGTGATTTGTGAAAAATGGAAAGCACGCCTGAAGATCTGAATGAGTTCCATGACACTGTCTTCATTCTGGTAGAAACGTACCGTCAAGTTTGCTGTAAATAAAGGCTAGTTCCGCGGGGATTTCCAAATGGTTCACACCGGCAACGGCTCGCGAGGTCCTTTCCTGTTCCTCCCGTTGCTGCTTCGCCTTCGCGCGTTCCTTGCTGGCTCTCTCGATTTCCGCTCTCTTCACCATCTCATCCTTCAATACCTTAAACGTCTCCCGTTGCTTCCTACCTCTGTATAATTTCTGCGCCATCAGGGCACCCTTCCTCATCGCGCGGAACTGTTTACGTTCGCGGTATCCGCGATACACTGCTTGTATCAGAACTGTGCTGCGGGAAATATTGAGGAATCTTCTGCGTGCCAAGAAGCCTCTCGTGTATCTGGAAAAGAAACCGTTAGAGCGACGTCCGGGAGAGATTCACACATATTTATTCACATTAATTTCACTGTTTACACGAAGCAGGTGTAGTGAAAGAATTCTGTGAGATATTTAATCATCACAGAGAATTATATCTATATATGCATAATTAAATAAATATATACTATATATATGTACATATATTATATATATGTAAATTAATATAATTACGAAATTTTGTCCTTTCGCGTCTTTCCTTTTTGCATAATTTGACACATACCTCTGGACTGTGATGGCCGCTCTTTCCAAAATCAACGCTCTGTTATATTCCAGGGCTCTCTCCAGCGATTCGCGTAAAAACACTCGTGTGAGTCCGAGCTGGTACTGGGACTGCGCCTCTTTCGGAGCCGCTTTGTCCAAGATTATTCTGCAGAGCTCTTTGTTGGGCGCTCCCCTGGGCAAATGCGTCGAAACAAGGTAACGATACCGATCCACGAAGTGTCCGAACAGAAGGCGAACCGGGTAGCCGGTTTTCCTGATGCGGATCGTCTCCAACATGCCCGTGTATCTTAATTGTTCGAGCACGCAGGGCATGTCAAATTTCATCGGTGCCTTCTCCGTGTTCGGCTTGATGCAGCGAACAAACCACGGATTACATCTGCAAATGCGACGAAATTAAATACTTTAATTGTAACCAACCGAGTCGCGACAATAATAATTGTTGCCAAATTCCAATAGATCGGTAAAAATGTTAATCAAAATGTTGGAATAAGTTTATTAGATTTTTAAATTATTAATTTAAAATTATGAAATTAATATAGTTTTCCTATTTGTTATAATTCGTAACGTCTTTGCCAGTTTTTAATACCGTTTGATCCTGTTTTAGAACACTTACTGAGACATAGACTCTAAGAGTTGCTGAAGGCTATCGTGAAATCGAGCCGAAACAGTCGGGGTTCTCGGCTTCATGGTGACGAATCTGCCGTTCGGTTTGTTCATAGTTTTATTAGCTTCATGAGTGTTTCTGACGTGCTGGAACATCTTGCTGACCATCTGCAATCATCACGACCGTGTCACCATATTTCTATAAGATCTTTTTGGTCTAGCAGCATAAGCAAGATGGGAACTCACCGAAATCTTGCTGCTGATCAGCAACTCGACTACATCCGGTCTCAATGTATCCCTGTTCTTGTCTAGGAAACCCTCAACGTTGTACCAGACCTGTCCGGCGTAATGCCTGATGGCGAACTCGGCGGAGTTCATTCTAGGCCTGGAGTACAGTTCGCTCAGCGCGTGATTGTAATGGCATTTCTCCAAGAAAGAAAGATCCGTCGCCTTAGGGAAGTTACTCTCGTCGTCCAACAGGTGAAGAATACCCACCGGCTTCTTCGCGATCAGATGGATGACCGGCAAGTTATCCTGTGGCGGGCAAACGAATAGTCAAATTATTTCCGCGACTCACGCGCTGACACGTTTCGCGAAAGTTTCTTCCAATAATTATATCGCCCAAATCAAGCTCACCGTGTAGTTGATGGTAGTCCAATCGATCTTCTCCTTCGCGTACTCCTGTTGCTCGAGCTTGAAGATGTGCTTGTTAAAGTAGAACTGCAGGTTCTCGTTCGCGTAGTTGATACACAGCTGCTCGAAGCTGTTCTCCGTGAAGGTTTCGAACCCGAAGATGTCGAGGATCGAAATGGCGGCCGTCTGCTTCGTGCCCTTGTAGACGATGTGGTTGACGCGCGCGACTAGCCACGAGAAGAGCGAACTGTATAAGGCTTTCGCGAAAGCGTCCCTGGCGTCGAGGGCTTGGTCGATATTCAAAGCCGTGAAGACTCTCTCGTTCCGTGCTTCCTGCAACAATGAATGGATTTACGTCTTGTTAATTTAACGGTAGTCGAAATAACAAGAATGTACTTGTGAATGTTTGAAAAATCTCGTAAACTTCCTGTTAAACATCTCTATGTCTCTTCGATATTAGACTTACTGTCGTCTTGGTAGTGAGTGCTCGGATGATGCCATCGGAATTTACTTGAAGAAGGTGCGCCGCCCAGCGTATTTCAGCGTCGGAACCGACTTCCACACCTTCCTGGCCGTGCCTCATTTGCTTCCGGTGAAAGTAAACGTTTCCTAGATGCAGCACGCTGGCTAGGATCTTGAAAATCGTGTCCTGTTCCTCGGACGAGAAGCCGAGAACCTGCATGGCCGACAAGAGCGCCTTGAAATCCTGCACGTCGCTCTTGCCGTCGATCTCACAGTTTCCGCCCTGGAATGAAGGCGAACAGAATTTCATCGCTGCTTTATTATTGATTATTATTAATTTTGCGATACTGCCGAACATCCCCTCTCCCTCTAAGCCGAGATACGGGGATTGTATCGTGCGTTCGCGAGCACACAAACATACAACACACACCTGGTTTAAATAAAAATACTTGTCCGGTGTAAGCAGGCCGTATTTATCCCTGAGTTGCTGGTCGAGTCCAGCTAGAAGTTCATAGAACACGTGGTAGTTCCTCTCCTCCGAAGCCTGAGTTACTATCCTACTCTTTTCTAGAAGATATTGCGTTATTCTACCGCCTACGATCGCGCCGCTGAGAAATAGAAAAATTGTTTGCGTGATGTGGCACCAACAGAATCGTTAGATTATTACTTCATTGTTTTTTTTTAAATGTATGTGTACACATTTTTTTAAAAATATTACTCACTCTCTGAAGTGAACCTCCAGGTATTTCCCGAATCGACTGCTATTGTCGTTCCGCGGCGTTTTGGCATTCCCGAAGCTCTCCAGGAGCGGCGTCGCTTCCAGGATCTGTTCGGTGACGAGATTGTTCGGCGCGCGATTGACGGCCGCGAGATATTGCATCACCAGCTTCGTAGACTCCGTCTTCCCCGAGCCGGACTCGCCGGAAATGACGACTACCTGATTGGCACTGGAGTTATTGGCTGCTGTCACCTGACTGTACGCGGAGGAGCCCACGGCGAATAAGTGCCTGCGAAGTACAGTGAAATGATAAGCAAGTCTTTTTCAGATGCAAGTCGATCGAGATGTGACATAAGTTTTGATACAATAAATACTTTTTTAAAGGAACCTTTTACTTTTTGAACGACCTTTGCGGAAATAGATAAAGGAATCGAATAGCAACGGTGGGATGATGCAAATCAAATTTGAAAAGGAGGAACCTTTTGCTTTTTAAACTACTTTCGCGGAAATAGATAAAGAAATTAATACTAACGGTGGGAGTGTACCGAGGATTCGTCCCTCGTAAAGCTTCACTTGATCCAATCCGTAGATGTCGAACATTTTGTACGGATTCACCGCCACGAGGATACTTCCCGTGTACGTCTGAAAGTTCATCGCGAACGATTATTCAGGTCAGTTATTAACGGCAGGGGCAAATAAATACGTCGGCGCGAGTGTGAAACGTACGTAAATTAATTCCTTGTCGTAACGGATCTTCAAGTTCCATAGTAACGACGCCTCGTTCAGATCCCTGCAATTTATTCAATTTGTTTACGCCGGCACGTGCTAATTACGCAAATAGACACGTGACAATTTCGCGACTTACGTCAACTGAATCATGTCCTCCACACCATTTTGGCCTAAGTCCTGCCTGGGCTTCACTCCGCTCAGGTTTGTGAGAGTGAAGACTTGCGGCTTAAACACATAATTGTATGCAATTATTCGTCGTTTTTCCGCACGAAGATCCAAAGTGGTCGCTGCGGGCTCGACAGTATGCATTTGTATAATTTTTATGACTAGTCACGAGCCCGCGATTACCCGGCGACACTTTCTTTCCAATTTCTAATGGCGCAAAAGGGACGCGGGAAAACACCGAAAAAACGTGGCTTTCCAACTGAAGCGAATTTTGCGATCGCCTCTGCCACATTTTCTCGACGCGGCTTGTAAGGAGAATGTCCGACAAAAAATGAGGATTCGTGCGAATTCACATAAGAAGCGAGAGAGCCACTCACGTGAGACTTAACCGGATACCAGCCCGTCTGCGTTTGCAGTTGCATCTCCATTGGCGCCGGCGATAACAGTTATTTCCGGCGGATTAACGAAAATTTCACGTTATATTACAAAGAGATGACAAAAGTTTTGTGCTACTTCAATCGTGTGGAAGAATTTTGCAATTTTATAAAGCCAATTTCAAATTTAGTTGGAACTACGAATTGAAACTTTCAACTACCAATATCTTTTTTATTAGACTTCTGAACTGAGTCCTTTAAGTATGAAAATGTTCTGCTGTGCGGTCCGCAACTTATCCTGGTATTATTTTGCGCATAAAAGCTAATAAAAAGAATTACAAGCGCGAAAACTATATTTGACTGTGTCGGTAAAAAAGATGGCTGAAGGATCTTCTTAAGTGTACAGATATCCTAATATCTCTCTTTTTTTTTTAAGGTGATTAGTGTGGCTTACGCCAATGCGCGTCGTCATCTATAATGGGACACCGGTGAAGTGCAGTGCTGCAACTGGTGCACGACAATGCAACGTGGGGAACACAAAGCAGGCGGGCAGGAAAAACTGCGCGTTGTTAAATGGCCCGCGATGGGTGTCGGTTGCATAATGAGGCGGTTGCCTCGTGTTAATAGAAACTACGACGCGTGCGAATAATCGTCCGTCAGTCAATTTCGCTTTGCCGCGCCTCGCCTCTTAAAATTCTACCGTCACCCACGACCGGGGAGATCGATGACCAGTCGCGTGCGACTCAAGGTGGCGCGAACTTGAAAATGTACGCGCGCGAAGGACGAAAAAGTGAATGAAAAACGTGGAAACCAGATTGGCGCGGGCGCGAGCGCGCGACGTGAGAGTTGCCCCTCTCGTTCTCGCCAAATGAAACGAATTCAAACGCGCGAGGGTCGCGCTAGAAAGTCAAGGAACCGACGAGTGGATCACTCGGATACCACGCACTTGCTCCATACCTGCTCTATCTGATTGCGTTTGGATTATCTTAATCGCTTTACGACCGAGTCAAGTCGAAACGCAAGTTGTCTTCAATATTTTGCTCCGAGAGTTAGTCGAATCATTATATTTTCAAGTGTAAATAATCCAATGATAAAATCGACTTTAAATACATTTAAATGCTTTTTACGGAATATCAAGTGAATGAATAAATAAAAGAAAGAAGTGCAACATTTACGTAAACGTTTTGGCGAAGATGAGCGAGCGAGCTATATTATTATATTTTCAAAACTTCAGTACTGGAACGATAAAATTAATTTTAAATGCATCAAAAAATTTTTTTTCAAGAAACCAAATTTAAGATAAATGAAAGGAATCCACATTTAGGTAAACATTCGCGAAGATGCGCGAAGTTAAGCCGCGAGTGACGTCGTTTTTAGAAACTTCAAGGTGATTGGTTGCCTGGAGCTCGAGGTGTAGCCGCGTGTGTTATCCATAGAAAGGTCTGTTTACCGAAAGAGCACATCTGGCCTATCTTTTCTTAGCCGTTGAGTTCTTTCACGTCTGTCGTACGTAATTATGCACGGGTAAGATACAGACGATTAGTAAGCGCTTTCTAGACAGTCTTATCTTACCTTGCCGGCGATCACCGCTTGGACCGAGAGTACATTGGCGGCTCTGTGGTATTCCAGAACCTCGCCTGGCAGCACATGGCCGACGCCGGGGTCGAACCACACCAATTCACCCTGCAAATATAACAGTATCATTGTATTTTAAATAAGCGGTTCAATAACACAAGTGCTTCATCTACTCTCGCTGATATTTCAGCGACCCGCGCAATTTGTATCTATCTTTCTTAAGCATATTATTAGCCGTTGGGAAAATGCATCTTAGAAAACCGTAAAATTTTAAATTAAAACAGTGAGCTTATTGTCAACCCAACTGGCAAATTTTATTGAATTCGTTACAACGTTTCGACCTTACTTCAGATCCTTTTCATGTAACAATACTGCAAATCAACAAAAGATTAAAATTATTAATTATCTAGTAAAAAGAAAAGACCAAATGAACGAACCAAATAAGAAATTAAGAAAAATTCGTAGACAAACGAATCTAAAATTTGCCAGTCGGGTTGATAAAGTTCACTGTTTTAATTTTTAATCATCACTGGCGACTATAAGTGATATTTTTCTTTTGGCTTAAAATTTTACTTTAAAAAGATAAGAAATATGAAAAGTAAATTTGGATACTTTAAACTTTTATTTAAGGTAAACTCAAAATTTAACCCAATTAAAATAACAAACAGCTTGTCAGAAAACGGATTATTTTAACTTTCTCGCCGGTCGTTTGAACTACGATAACTTGTATTTATATGCACTTGAAATATTGCCGCGGGAATAAAGTGAATCATCTAAAGGTTAAAGCTTCGCTAGATCTTAATATTCTCTCGAATCGTTCCGCAGACAATGCCAAACCGTTTTCAAGTTCCACGACGGGGATCTACGCGCCACGGACGACGTTTGCATCCTCCTCTTTCCGGTGCAGAAGCCGAATATCGAAGACGACGTGTCCGGAGAGTTCGAACGGGCGCTGTTCGCGTCGCTGAACGCTCTGACGTGCGTCGGGACGCGCGTCGCCGTCTTCTTCACGTAATTCGATCTCTCCTTGCTCTGCTTCGTCAACGTTCCGCTGGTCGAGGCTCGTCTCTGCTCGTCGACACCTCGCGCCGGCGGATTCCCCGTCGACGTCTTCCGTCCGATCTTCATGTAGCTCGGTAACGTCGTCGACCTTATCCCCGCTTTCGAGCCTTCCGTCTGTCCCTTCGTCAACAATTCGGTCTGCGATTTCGGTCGGCATCTCGCTTGCCTCTCGCTGGTCCACGTGGAGTCTCTACGTGGGCACTTGTTGCGGGACCAAGAGTCCGTTTTTGTATCTCTTCTCGTGGACCAGGCGGAGTCCGCGCGGCAAGCCGCCCTTCCGTCCTCGAGATCGTTTCTGTCCGCCTGGAAATTACGCAGCCGCTCGATATCCGCTTTGGAGACTAATATGGCGTCGCGCTTAACCCTGACCACGTCCTGATCTCGATCTTGGTGCATCCTTCGCTCCAAGGAGCCCATTTGGTCCACGTTGCTGATGATTCTGCGCCTAGACATTGTTTTGTCGATCGGCTCTGGTCTCTCCGCGTGAGAGGCTTGCCTGGAGGCTTTGCGCGCGACCTTGACATAAATATCATCGTCCGCGCACTTGGATCGATCAGGCGGATCGGGAACGGGATCTCGCAGATGCCTGACTACTTTCGTCGAGATATCCGCGCGTTCTCCACTCGCCCTCGTCCTGGAGTATCTCGTCAGAGTGCTCGAAGGAGTGGCGGAGTCGCGCAACGTCGCGGTGCCAGTCGGCAGCGACATTTTCCGTCGCCGAATCCTCCCGTAGATCGGCGCCTCCCTTCCCGCAGCCTCCCTGGTCCTTGACGAGGAGTACTCTTCCAGTCGAGCCGATCTAGAGGCGTGTAGGATCTTCGGCAAAGTCGATGGCCGCGGAGGGTCGCGGTCCTCTTTCGCCGAGCGACCGGCACTCGGGAAACCCGAGGGCGTTCTCGCGACATCCTTCAACTGCGAGCTCGCCTCTATGCTCGCGCGACGTCGCAGGATATCCTGCCTCGAGACCTTCTTCAAGAGCGAGGAAGCGCGCTCGGCGTCTTGGCGCGTTCTTCTGCCGATCGACGGCAACGTTCTCGGCCTCTTCTCGAGCTGATCCCTCTCTGGCGTGGTGCGGGGCGTCTCGACGTCATCTTTGGCGCATCTGCGCCGCAAGATCTCCTTCCTGGAGATCGCCAGGCCGCGCGGCACCGTGTAGAAGATCTCACGGTCGTTCCTCGCGACGCTCGCGCGTCGGTCGCCCGCGTCCTGGGGCGGCCGCCAGGCGGAAGCCCGGTATTGCTGCCTGCTACCCGCTTCCGGCGCGTAGAAATCCAGGGCGGGATTCGAATCTGGGTCTCGGCCGCTGCCGCTCGCATTATGCAATGCGCGTCCGCCGCGGCCGCCGGATAACGGTTCCGCGTTCGCGTAGAAAGCTTCCGAGGAGTGCAGCGAAAAGTGACTCCGCGGGGTCGACGATCGACCCACGGACCAGCGTCGCCGTTGCTGCTGCTGCTGCTTCGTGCTCGACCCCGCATTGGCCATCGCTGCCGGGGATATCGGCGATCAGCCGCGCACTTCATGTGCGGACCGATCGCACGCCACTTGCCTTCTCGCTCGAGACTTCTCTCCTCGCGTAATCGCCGAGGACCTCGTTGTCGCCTGTATCGACAGCTTCTCTATTAGAGTTTACCGACTTTCTACCGGCCTCGAACACTCATTCGCAGTTCAGATATCATTCGGGAACTCGGGAGGCATCTCCGTTCGCAAAATTATGATTGATATTCTCCCGAGTTTGAGCCTTTCGTGAAACTGATGCACGTCTTTATTCGCTCATCCTCGCTCGCAGTCGTACGCGCGCAAATGACGTGACGCGCGATTCGCTAAATCGCGTGATTACGGACGCGCAATCGCGGCTTGCATCGGGAGCAGTCTCGGAGGACGCTCGCGCATGGATCTTCGACGTGAAACGGGAGGGCGCGTTCATCCCCGGTGATTCCCACAGTTCACGATTACGTGTACGAATATCTTACTTCTCCCTCCCGCGTTTTTCTTTTTAAAACATCGCGTGCAGTATGATTGCGTTTTTCCTCAGTTGCGGCGACGTCGAGTTTTCGATTGCATCTCCTTCTCTCTTCCTTTCAAGTTCGCTCAATTTAAATAACAACCTCGTCGTGGATGATGGACGCGTGTAGCGCGTTTCAAGTCAATGCCCGCTGCGCAACTCTCTCGGATGCGCCGGGCAGGTATCGAGACGCGCGTCTTTCACTCGCGGGATCGTCGTGAGGTTTCGACGGCTCGCTTGAAATTTACGCGACGCGACGGGTCGGTCGTTTCGGGAAACGTTCGAAAACTCCGCGCGAATCACCCCGCCGAGTAAAACGGTGTCAGCCACGTTTCACACGCATATTTATGACGATGCCAATTACCGTCTGTCGATTCACTCGGTCGAACGTAGAATCACCAAGTAAACAGCGTGCGCCCCGCGCATCACTTATTGCATTTAATATCTCGCTCTTTTCTCATTTGTGAAACTCAGTCGCTCGGGCGTAACGCGATTTTAACACCGTTTATTACGCGAAAAAAAAAAGAAACGCGGCGAAAAACCGGTCAAGCAGGTCGCGATCGGCCGAACAGGTCTTCAGTTAGTTATCGGTTATCTACGCTTCGTGCGGCTGTAGAGTTTGCAGCGGAACAATGCCGCATAAAGCTTTCCCGTTTCCAATCGGGACCTGCGGCGGCGAATATGTCAGGGTGAGCTTCGGCACTCGGTTAGCAGCCACCGTCCGACGCGCGGCTACTTCCGCGTACCGTTTTCCGCCTTCCGTCCGCCGCGGGCCCTTCCCCGCATTTCGGGCCGATCGACGGCGTCCGCGCCGACCGGGTCCTATCGGCGAGTCCCGTCACGATCGTCGATCGCGACCCGAGTCGTTCGGCGAGGTCCGCGCCGCCGCGCGCATGCTAAATTCGGCTTTAAAGAAGTTAGGAGGCCACGCAGGCGTCTATCGGGCTCATTGGGTCAGTCGGCAAGAGTCCGGTGCCGCACACGCGGAATTCGTTAACGGTGTCCGGCGGTGTCATCCTCCGGTGTCCTCCCCGGCCGCCGATGATCCCAGATAGCCCGGCGGCGCGCCGAAACCCTTTCTCGCGGAAGAAGCGGCTCCTCCGGAGGGAAAGGTCCCCCTTTCGCCTCGCGAGGCCGAAGATGATCGCGCGAAGATGCGGACGCTAGGATGTTCGACGCGGCACTGGGAGTTGCGAGGCCTTCCTTCCCTCTCCGCAACAATTGCCTCGCGTACGCAGTGGCGTATATGCAATTTTAATTGAGACACGCTAATTAGGCCGTGCCCGAAAGCGGCCCATATTTCCACGATCGGAGAACGCGCCGCTCCAATCGGCGCCGCCGGATCGCCGAGATCCTCTTCCGGTTCCCCCCGCGGCCCACCCGCCGCTTTTGTCCCACCTATCGGCCGATCTCGCCGGGAGTTTTCTACGCGCGGTTTAGGCCGTCACGCCGGGATTTGGCGCGATGAAATCATAAGCTACCGGCGCCAGTGGATCGAAGCGCTTTGGGGTGGAACCAAGCGTGCCTCTCTTCTTATATAAATTACGCGCTAAATACGCGCGCGCACACGCCGCACACACGCGCACGTGCGGCGGGTATTACGTACAGGTGGGCTTACGCGGGAGGCGCAGGAACGCGCGAAGGGAAGCTATTCTGCCTAGCGGCCGTGGCGAGTTGCAGAAGAGCGATAGAAATTGTCGATTGCGGAGCGCGGCGAGCGCAACCGCAAGATGGGACACGATTACCTCTTCTTCTTCTTCTTGCAGCGACGGCGCTTTGATTTATCGACGTCGAGCGGATTGCGTTACGCAACTCTTATTTCGTTCTTTCAAATTGAAGGAAGGAGGGGACACGGGCCCGCGACACGACGTTTCGTTTGAAAATCGATCAATTCTCACCCGCGGACAGAAGGGAAAAATGTATCCGGGCTGTAAAAAGAAGCGCGGCTCGTTAAATCCCCCAGCGGCCTCGCGTCTTCATTTTCGATAATGCCGCTTGTTTAATGTCCATTTCGGTTTCGTTAATGCCCTTCCACCACACACGTACGGAATGCTTCCTTAATTATTCCACCGCTCATTATCCGCGATTGGATGCGCGGGGAGCGAAGTAAAAGTGAGAAGCCGCCATTGCGCCAGCCCGCTCGCGATACATTCCGAGCGCATCCGCGACGGGAAAAAAAATAAAACGCTCGCATTCGCCTCCGCATTGCCGCCTGTCATTCGCAGGTAACCGCTAATTTTTAGTAGCAACCAAGCGAATCAAGTCTTGCACACGGCTGCATTAAAACTCACTCGTGAGAGCACATTTCTTTCGCTTAAATAACTCGAAAGCTTCGTCGACGTCTCGAGATACTAAAAAGGAGTCGACTTCTTTAACTCTGCGAGGCAGAGTCGTTTTATCTCTTTAAAAAAATGCACGCACTTAAAACAGTCTGGTACACGTATTGTCTTTTCGCTTCTCACTTCGAACGATTTTTCAAGCGACCTTAGGAAACTCATTTCTCTTAGGCTAAGGTGTTTTTTTTTGCCCCTTTAATCCCCTGCAAAATCGAAGACGATCGGCGCGCGGATCGATCGTTGACTAAGCGTCGAAAGAGACCGTCCGGACGAGGCGTTGGAAAGTGGCTGCTGCGAGCGGCAATGCAATTGCGTGTGCGCAGATCATTGACTCCGACCACGCAGCGAGATCCCACCGCGGTCGTGACCACGTAAACATTGTGCAATGCCATGACGATCCAAAAATGACCGTCTTACCGTCCGCGAGACCTACGAATCTACGAGTGGGACTCGCGCGACGCCTTAACCCTTTAAAGCATACATTTTGCTATTACATCATTTTTTTGTAAAACTTTGTATACAAGGGTCTTTGGGGGTCGCTGATTACGAATCCGTTGTCAGATTTTCATAATTCAAAGTGGCGGATTCAAAACTTAAAAGAATAACTGTAATTCAACTACGCTAAGAAATATTATTTAGATATTATTAGGACCCATGGAATCAAAACTCCAATTGAAAATTCTTATAGAATATCAAAAATAGCGCGCGCGAAATGGCGGATGCAAAATTGTAATTTTATCATTTCTTAGAATTTACTCATTCTTAGCACTACTTAGAGCTAACAGCGCGGACGTGATGAGTCTCTAAATACCGTAATCAAACAAAAATGCTGAAAAACTTGAAAACTTAAAACGTTCACGTACTTTGCATCCGCCATTTTGAATTCTGAAAATCTGACATCAGATTCGCAATGAGCGGCTCCGAAAACCCCTTTGTACAAAGTTTTCAAGAAATAATCTTAAAAAACTTGGTCAATAAGGAATTTTTCCGAAAACATTGCTGTTTTTTCATATTTGTTTATTTGTAAAACTTTTACAATAAGTATTAAAGACTACTTAACTCTTTTGTTTATATTCTTTTATTGTTAAGACTTCCAAAAAATGCAAGAAACCCGACCTAAATGTGTTAACTAGAAATTAAATGGCCAAAAAGTAAAAAAGTTGAGGTGATAACGTAGGTTACCACCATGCTTCAAAGGGTTAACGATTAACAAGCGGTCGAAGAATGACCGTTCCTCCTTCGTCGTGTCGTTCCCTTCGCCCGACACTTGGTCCGATTGCAGGTCTTTCCTCGATAAAGCAATCGTTCACAACTTTAGAAACGCGCGGTACTTGATTCAATATCCGCGAGCGTATTTGCTATTATATTACAGCCACGTAAAAACGACTCGCGACGATGGAGAGAGAGAGAGAGAGAGAGAGAGAGAGAGAGAGAGAGTCCGGCCTTTCAAGATACACACGTAGCTAATAAAAATATCAACTCACCTTTTGCCACTCGGCGTACATCTTGGAACGGCGTTAAATCGATCTCCGCGTGAAAGTATCCGTCATTTTTGTGTCAATCGGCCCTCTCTGAAACCAAAAACGATTCGACTGATTATTTTGACTAATTACAATTTGGTTCCTTAGCTCGTGAGTCCTCGGCTCTCACAGCTGACTTGGACGCGATACCGTTCGAACTGTCCGCCAGCCTTCACTCAAAAAAATATCTTATTAACGCAGGAAAATTTCTAGGTATCGCAACAAAAATTTATCACTAGTTTGTGTATCTGTTGGAAAATTGTTTGTAGTCTACAAAATGTATAGCAGCAACGTTCTAGCAATACCTTCTGGGCAGTTTAGGTTTCCCGACTAAACATTAATCGTTCACATTGGCTAAAACTAAATTTCGGTACCATAGAACAATCTTTGTAAGGAATATAACTGTTTGTACCACAATCAAACGTTATAATGGATGGGCGTCATAGAAAAACTTTCTTCCTAACATCCCTGCCGGAAATAATTCTACAAAATTCTACAAAAATATAAAATATAACTGCCAGGATCTGAGAAATTCTACGTAAATGTAAAAAGTGTTATAAAAATCAATATGAAAATGCTGGAATTGGAACACTTTTGTTAATTTTTGTAAAACTCTACAAGCAAGTAGATTCTTTTAATTCTTTAAGATTTGGTGTTGTTTCTCTAAATTTTTAAACTAGTAAAGTTTAGTACTAAGTTTTGTACTAATTTTTACAAAATTGTACATTTCCATGAAGTACTACTTGTAATAATTTCTTGATTTGGGAACATTGTAATTTGTGGTACTATTTCGTAGATATTTTTACAAAAAAATTAATGTTTCAACGAAGATATAAAAATTTCTACAAATTTCTATTTCAAGTCAATTTATGTAGTTATTTATAGAAATTTTTTTCCGCCAGGGATTCGCCCACAGTTCAGATAGAAATTCTGTTTCTGTTATTTAAATTGATTATATACAAAACTTATGCGAATTCGCGGTATTGGCCACTCACTTATATAGCTTAGATATTTCTCGGTACCTAGAAAATTGTTGCTGCAGTTGCAAGATCAGTTTTCTTTGAGTGTTCAATGTCAGAGATCTCGCGCGCGTGCCGAGAAATATTACGCCGACGATCGTGCTTGTAACGGAAGCGTCGCCCCGCGTTGCCGTTCAGTTATCCCTCCCAATCACCCCGCAACTTCCGGCACAGTTCGAAGAATGTTACCGCTCGGCTACGAGTTGTTTATTTATAACGACGTTTAATTGCTCGGGGGAGACAATTCTCCAAGTTAAAGTCGTGGGCTCCTATTCCGAATCCTTTATCGATAAAAATGCTTCTAAAAGTGTCTTGTAGCCAATCAGAAGGCTTATTAGGCACTTTTAGAGGCACTTTTATCGATAAAAGAGGCTTGTAGCCAATCAGAAGGCTTATAGCCTATCACACAATGCGAGGCAACAGGCAACAGGAATAGGGAATAGAATTTTTGACGCGTTGGATTCGTCGGAAATTTTCCTTCAACCAATCCAACGCGTCAAAAATTCTATTCCCTATTCCTGTTGCCTGTTGCCTCGCATTGTGTGATAGGCTTTATTAGGCACTTTTCGAGGCGCTTTTGTCGATAAAAGAGGGTTCGAAATAGGGGCCGTGGGCTCCACCGAAAGAGCAGTTTTTTTTATTAAAATTCAGATAATCTTCGTAAATGTTACTCCGGCCGCGATGCCGAAGGGAACATTAGTTCGGCGCGCGAGCGCGGCTTAAGATATCGATCATAATTGCACGTTCGGAAATATGGGAAGTGTCGCAACGAGTGTTCAGCGCCGCGAGATCGAGATACACACGACCACGCGTGTATCTACATATATGTCTACGACGTGTACACAAGATGCATACCTATAAATATCATTTATACCTTCCACCGCACATGACATCACTCCGCTGCTGCAAATTGCGCAAAAATTAGCTCGTTCTTTTTTTTTCCTTACGCGCGTGAAAATATTTTAATCATTGCAGAGCGGAAACCGTAGATACAAAGGGATCGTGAAACCAAGTCGTGTCACTTTCTCTCTCAACTTCCGTCAATTATATTGTCTCTTAGAAATTGACACTCTGCGTATCTTTATTTCGTCAGATACTTTTACAACTCCTTTTGACAATAATTGTTACTCCTCACTCACGTTGCTGTAACTTTCCCCGTTTCTCAGATGAGATTACGTTTAAAATTAAAACATCAGGCTGTAAAATTATGTTATTTTCAATGTCCGCGGCTTCGCAAACTTACCATTCAAGTTCACCTCGATCTCAATTCCATCATTTATAGTATTATTTCTTAATCGTTGATACAACACACGTTTCTATTGCAGAGTGTTCTAACGAACGTCGTAATTATTCTCGTGATCCACCTCCCATACTTTTCAGCGCCGTGTTTAAAATTCAATTTTTACGTCGCAAAATTTTTAAGGCCTAAAAAACTTAAGCAGTAAAACTTAAGGGAAGTGATTTTAATAACAGTCGAAAATTAAGCAGCCGTTTCGAAACTTACTCTCTAAAAGTCAATCAGTGGATTATCACTGAAAACAGTGAATAGTCACTGATTTACTGTTGTAAGTAACCACTGCAAATCAGTGACTATTCGCTGCTTTCAGTGACAGTTCACTGCTTTCAGTGATAATTCACTGATTGACTGTTAGAGAGTGAAAAGAGTCGCTATTTCCCTTTTAGCAGTGAGCGGCCAATACGAGTGTAATCAACAGAAGTTCGGTAGATTCTCTTCGGCCCAAGAGGTTTCAAGGAGGATAAAATATTTGATTGCATTCTCTTTGAGGGTCGGAATAAGATTAAACACAATTTTTTACTCATCTGGGCCTCAAATTGGAGTTTCGAACCGACTCCGAGGTCCAAATGAAGACAGAATGGAATAATTGAGGCCCATTATCCGGGACCAAATACTCGACTCGGGTCCAGTCTTGCTGCTCAAGCTATCTCGTATGTTTCCAGCTTTACTCTCGCGGCTGCCGAGACGGCAGAGCCTCGCGGACCCCGCCGTGCGTGCGCTTCGCGACGCGGATAAATCTCCGCGCGGCCAAAGGCTCCCAGTAAAAGTAGCAAACGCGCCGAGCCGGCGTCCTTCCCCGGCGTGCTCGCGCACCGCGGAATGCATTTCGCAATTTTATGCTAATTTGGTTAGTCACCCTCGATCGGCGGCGGGTCTGCGAGCGCGCGGCTGCGAGAGGACGCGTGGGTTAGACTCGAGGGAGCGAGGTACTCGCCGCGAGAGAAGACAATGGCGGGACGACGACGGGGCGATTTGGCCTTTCGACACCGCCGGCTGTTCATTGTCCGCCGCGCCGCGCGATGTCTTCCAGCGTTACCCGGCTCTTTCGGCGACCCGGCTCGCGGCGAAGCGGCTAACCGGTTTCGCGAAACGATACTCGTGTCGCGCGTCATTCTCTTCGTCTGTCAACATGAGTGTATTTAGTACCCAGATCAGGTTTCTCCCGTGTGCAAAAGTCTAAACGTTTGTAACGGGATCCGGAGAGAGATTTAGAAAATTAGAATTGGACTTGACACTTGAGAACGGGAGGAAACGCTTCATCTTTGCGGGATTAAAAAAATTGTCACTTTCGTGTCTGTAGAACGAAAATTGGGGTGTAACGTGCGCGTGAGATGACGACAATCCTATTACGTGAAATATATTGGAAACTGCCGGTTTCGACGTGACGCAAAAAAATTGGGGCGGAAATCTACTTTTAATTTTCAAAGACTCGAGGGAGATAATTGTGGTGGTTGCGGCACATTTAATTACTTTTAATGAAACACTGGAACGAAAGCCCGCACGTACAGAGCTGATTTCCGAAGTTGCACGTGTACTGTGTGCAATTATGTGCAGTATTAATTGAAAGACATATGCAAATCAGACTTGCGGAAATACCTACACGTAATTATGCCTCACCCTCTTCGGTTTCAAGCTTTAATCCCTTCGCGAGTGTCTCTTAAGCCTAATCTACAATATGTTCTTGCACCTAAAAACATTCTATTTTGTAACCAAAATACGTTTAAAAAATTTGTGCAAGTTGACAAATTGTACATTATACGTTGTATAATCGTAACTTGTCAAGCGTTTTGATTTGCTTATATACAACCGAATGTTACTAGACGCAAAGAGCACATTAGTCGTTAAGGTTAACGCGTGCAGGTATATTGGCTTCACTGTGCGCGACTTAAGGGGTAAAACCTCCAGGGACAATAAATCTCTCTCTCTCCCTCTCCCTCTCTGCAACGACAATCTCATAGCGAGCGTTAATGGCGGCGAGAGAATAGGAACTTTGCGATGCAAGTTATCCAGGTCAGACAGAGAAAGCAGCAGCCCGCGGACTGCGGCGGTGATACAAGGATCTTATGTAATTCATAATCGCGCCTCTCTCGCGGCTATTGAGGCAGGAGCCAGCGGATCGGGAGATCAATCGTGCGTGATCCCGTCGCTCGTGCATACAACCGGCCGGCTTCAAAGTCACCGCTCGCGTCGCGTTCCCGGCCGAAAACGCCGCGCTCGATCGAGCCGAGTGTATCAAATGGGGGGGCACGGTCTCTCGAACGAAATTCAACCAGTGGCCGAACTGGCCGATAAGAAAGCAGCTTTTAGGAAGCACTTTCTCTCCCCGAGTCTTTTTTATTATTCGCTCCGTATCATTCACAATCGGACTTTCGTGCCACGCCACGGCGCGGCGAGCCGTTCGCGTGCGATCGCGCCGCGTTTCCTCGGCGTCAATCATTTCCGCCTGTCCATAAAGAGAACATTACGAGTCTTTAGCATTAAGTGAAATTCGTAGCGTCGAGAATTTCTAACAATTGATTGTGCACAATTTTCTCTAGTACCGTCCCTCGATATTGTTGTTATCCGGCGTGGAATAAGTCTTAAGAAAGATAGTTTCGAGCAAGTATCGCGGAATATTAATAGCAGATAATATTCAAGTATAGGATAAGGTGACCAAATTCGAATCGGATACCAGCTGCGGATCAACAATTTGACAATAAGCGACATAGAAACACGTCGATGCCTTTTGTGATATCGACAATATAGCATAAAGTTGTAAATATATAAAAAAGCAAACTTTAAGTAAATTACTTTAAAATGTCGCTTACAAGCGACTCGTCAAATTGTTGATCCGCATTTGGTATCTGATCCGAACTTGGTCACCTTACTCTATGTGTACAGGATGTTTAAGAAAAGGTATGCGGGACTTACGTGACATATAACATTCATTCAAGAATACAAAGCTCCCGATAATCACAAAGTGCTAGCTCGATTCTTTTAAAATTAGCAGCGATTTCTATGTCGAGACGTTCCGTTTGCTTTTAAAAGTCTGGTGACGTATCTTTTCTTTATATTTTTTTAATACTAAATTGCCAAAAATTGAAAAGAGATTTTGCAAAGTAGCAGTTGTAAATTTTTCCCGCGAAATGCCGGCAAAAATACTTATAATATTAATCCGCGAGTAGAACAGGATCGCGGATTGACTGCGGACACCGACTGACACTGCAATTTTGCAACCATTTAAACATTTTAAACGATGCGTTTAAATGTTTACGAAATGGTAGGTTCCATTCGGCTCCTGTTGACATTCTGCTGCCGCAGTGGGCAGGCTATGCTAGCAAAACACGAGTTTAATGCGGACGCAGTTGATGCCAGTCTGCCGCAACGTTCGAATGTACCAGAAGCCAACATTTCACCGAGTGTTTAATTAAAATCTATTAAAATTCCAATTTAGTATCCGCCCACATTTAACGCTACTAATTCCAACTCAACGTGTCACGCCATGTCTGTAGATTGAGAGCTTCCGTCCTTTTACTCCTTCAGAGTTTGAGAAGTTTTTTTTTTTAAATCAACGCGCGCAAGTACAGTATATAAAATCCTCCTTTGAATCTCCCAGCGTTACTAATGATGTGGTATTACTTATGTAGAAATTACTATCTAAAGCAAAAATATATCGCAAAGTCAACGTACACACATACGTCTCTCCACACAGCGTCTTAAATGTAAACTGCATTAATTCAACGGTCGTATATGCCCGTTTCCGCTTTCACATATTTCTAAAGAGTCGAAGGGGGGGAGCTGAGAGGAGTTTTCGTATTCTTTTCAATTTTCCGGCGACACGAGTGGGCGCCATTAACGGGAGAACGTCGTCTCTTCCACGGTCTTGGATGCATTGTCCTTGAATACTACTACTACTTTCGCCTAATCGTGCGTCGGCCGGAATGTCGCGCACCGCGGCACGCCATTTTAAAGCCAACCGCGTGAACTTTGTTCCGACATTTGCGACGGTAGAGACGGATACCCCGTCGCGGTGTCCCCTCGAACAGACCCGACGACGAGTCCCGCATCTCGTTTCTCGCGTGGATCCGCGTGGATCGATTTATATTTGTTCTGGTATTAACTTAACTGTTTCTCGTTTATTCTATTTACTCTCGTTACACCCCGCTCGCGCGGTTACACGCACGGTCAACAACGGACGCGCGAGGGACAATCCGTGCACGTACGCGGGGCCGAGCCGGGGCCCGAGCTAAATTTCTTGATTCTCAACTGGCCTGGTGAGCACCCGATGCATAAGAACTGACTGCTGACCTTCGCTTGTTCCTCGGAACTGGTATACAGATCAGGAACTGAACTTTTTAACGCGCGCACACACGCACATACGCACAGTATCACGTTTGTTCCAGACCATGGTGTACCTGAATTCCACGTCCTTCGTTTTTAATCCAAAATTTACCGAGCAAGGCGTCTGGTGACAGGTATTTAAGAGATAAGTCCCTTACGTTAAATCTCCTCCTAGTAGATAAAACCTTTTTGCTCTCCTCACAATTGCCGAGCGGAGGTCGAGAATGTATTCACAGGTTTACTCGTGAAGATAAGAATTAGAAAATCTTCACAGAAGTATGACTATCATTTTTTATCAACAGACGTATCGCTGTTTCAAGTTTAATTCATGTTATAAAGAAAAAGAAAACAATGCCAGAGATTTCGCTCCTTAACTCTCGGTACATCCGTCAGGGCTTATTATAAATTTTCTCTTCGAATAATTCGATTAGATTTTGTCCTCCACTTTCAATACTGTAAATTACAGATGATCCTCTAATTATATGTTTTTCTTTATTTACCTTATTACTGACACAGAAGATTTTTTAATAATTTAATAAAATATACAAAACATTCATAAATATTTATCATATCGTGCACGTTGCTGCCCTTACAATTACTGTAATAGTGCTTCGATCTGCAGATTACCGAAATGTTGCTGCTTTAGCGTGACGAGAGGCCGAAATTTTACGAAACGCAATAACACAAGCTAATTTTAAAACGAGTTCATCCCGTGCCGTCATCGGCGATACATCGATTACGAGCGCGATGACGCGGGGACCTGCGTGCGCGAGAGACGATATCGCCGCGGCGGGCATCGATGTCTCCGGCGCGGCGTCTTCGACACCGCTTACGCGAGAGATCGAACGCGACAATCGCGGAGCCAGCTTTCCCAGGCCACTTCTTGCGATCGAGAACTCACCTCTGAACGCGTCCGCCGCGTCCTCTTCGACAGGATCGTGGCGCGAGCCAGTTGGAACGATCGGCCGGGAGAGAAGACGAATTTTCGGTCGGGCGATGTGACTGAAATTCCGCGCGAGGATCCACGCGGTTCCGGGAGGAATGCGGGAGCGGCGGCGATCCAAGCCGGAGGAGACGTCGGGACGCCGCAACGACTTATTTCGCGGGGCACGGCTTCGAAACTGCGCGCGAACCGCGGGCCCGCCCCGTCCGTCGCGGTCTTTCGGTTCTGTCTTTTTTTTGTCCTATCCGAGCGTCGCGGACGATCGAGCAACGACTGGCTTCCACGACGCGATTCCGGATCGTGGTATGCGGCCGCTCTCGACCTCGCCTACGAGGAAGGTAACTCGCTCCGCCACCGTGAGGAGCCACCATACGCCGTGTTTGTACCGTTACGCACGGCGGTTTGTACCAGGGTTACAGGTGGATCCAGGAGAGCGACCGGTTTACCTGGTACGCCGGCTTCCGCCCTTTGGAACGTCCTGTAAATCGCCGACGGAACAGCGGCGTAACTACCGTCTCGGAAACCCGCGCTTCGCGACTTCCACGATTATCTGAAAATTATAAATAAACAGCGAAGAAGGTTTGCACGCATTGGACTTTTGATGTTCTTCTTATTTTACGTACCGCGGCTAGTTATACAAATATGAGTAACGACCTAGGAGCCAGCGCGTAACGCGTGCGCGCGTGTATAACGTGTATGTAACGTATGTTAATTTATTCGCGGACAAACGTGTTCGATAGGGAAGTGGCTACGAGAGATCTCACGTTTCGTGGGCCAATGAGGATTCCTCGAGGCACGCCGCGTATGTCTCGCGCACGTCACGTTGCGTGCGCCACGTTGCAGGTGCGTTTTTCCTTGCCCGACTGCGCGTACGCTTCTCAAATACGCTCGCACGCGGATGGGATTCGCGCTGGGTGCGCGGTCACCGGAGTCCCTCAAAGAGGTCATCTAATCGGAGGAGAGGGCGGGAGCGTTGTCCCCGCGGCCTGTGATCGAGGGGGCAGGGGATCCTCTTTGAAAAAATCTCCGCGACTTCGGCGTCACTTTCGTGGCGATCGGGTCTGGACCGCTCGTCAACGAATCCGATGGAATTCCTGGCAACTAGCGCGGACGGAGAGGGAGGAATCTGATAACGATCCCCCGAGCAATACATTTAGAAACTTCGACCTAGGTATGTCGTGCGATATCACACGCATATCGAGGTCAGATAATTAAGTTTTATCGTTGAACAAAGAAATATTTGAATTGTGTACTTTCTCCAAAGACATAAGAATAAAAACTCGAAAGACACGTCATTAATGGGAGTCGTTTATTATACAGGGTGGTCT
>NW_011967219.1:341165-355554 GCF_000949405.1 Vollenhovia emeryi
GAAATATGCTGTCGCAATAGTGCTCTAATTATTGAAAATTTTTATGTATGTAAATTTGGTAGATGGTACAATACACAAAAATTTTCCATAATTGGAGCACTATTGCACTCCGATCCACCCACAATTTCTAGGGATATTCAACCGTTCCGGGACTTTTAGACCACCCTGTATATATAAATAGTGGCTGCTTTCCTTTCAGGAGACACAAATTGACACAAGTTAATACGCTCGAGCACAGCTTGCCACTGTGAAATGGCAAAGATTTTAAGAAAAGGTTCTATCGAAACACTCGAAGTGGATGCGTTTTTCGGTCGAAAACACACCCCGACTCTTCTCCCGGGCAGAGTCGAAAAGTGTCGATTGACTTTGAATTAAATTCTACATGAAAAGCGGCACGTGTCGATTTGTGTAAAAAATGTCGATTGTGTTCTCTAAAAGGAAAGCAAAATGTTGCTACCGTAGCTAAAAACTGCATGTGGCAACTAAACTTCGGTTGTAAAATATGGACAGCTGGTATTTAGTTGTGGTAGCTAAATATTTGGCTACTGCGCCTATTGTAGGTGCGACAGCAAACTATGTTTTCTGTGGTTTAGAAATTTATAATTATGACAGTAAAATGTTTTTAGCAAACCATGATCAGCTACGGTAGCGAACATTTCTTTTAGTATAAAAAACTCAGAATAAATAAATATTGCCGGTTACTCGGTAGGATTTTACGTCTAGTAATATCTTC
The DNA here is from genome assembly GCF_000949405.1 of Vollenhovia emeryi. Taxonomy (NCBI): domain Eukaryota; kingdom Metazoa; phylum Arthropoda; class Insecta; order Hymenoptera; family Formicidae; genus Vollenhovia; species Vollenhovia emeryi. Next base: position 341,899 of record NW_011967219.1, read on the forward strand.
TGGGAGTTTTATACTCGTACGTCTCGGTTTTATATTTTTTTGGCATTAAATGTGTGAAATTAACTCTGGTATATCAATATTATACTACATTTTCAACTTTGATACGAAACTATATTTCATAACTGAATAATCACCGGCATAAATTTAGTATTTTGCTTTCAATTATTCAAACTTATATGAATGCAATGTACCAGTTGTAAGTAAAAACCTCAAAAACATTAAACTACTGTCTTTTAATTAGTACATTTGTTCTTGTACTTGTGTGTTAAAAGACATCGGCAATTAATACGACGATACATGAGGTAACGGAAAATATTATATCGGCCTTCCCAGATATTATATTTCTACGAATTATTCTTAATAGGGAAAAATATGTTCGCGTTAATAGGAAAATAAGCAAAAATAGATTATCCAAGGCGGTGCTTTGCCTCCTGAAATCCCGCTACGTTAACGGGCTGAAACAGATTTGTTTTTTCTTCACTTTTGCGGCTTTCGTGCGTTTCACTTTATTTTATCATCGCGGCGAGGTACCTGCTTATCCTCGATTTAGCTAACTTCTATCTGGCGAATGTAACGAGCAAGTAACGACGCCGTTATTTTTGCAGCGGACATTCCTGATCATGTGGCGAGTAAATTAAACCAAGTCCACCTTGCCGTGGACGTGATGGGAATGGGGGAAATAGGTAATAGGACATGCGTTCCTATAATTTCATCGCCGCAGTAATAAAACGCGACATTATTTATTTAGAGCGTCACGTCTTAATTACCGTTAAAATTCCTCAGTCTATAAGAGATCTCTGACAATCAAGTCAAATTGTAATGAGTCAGATGAAGGGAGAATGCGTCGATCCCAAATGCATTATTGTTTTCATTGCTGATCTTAAATTAGAAATTTTGCAAGTAGGACGAAAGAAGATAATTATTTGTCACAAGGACGCGGTCGAACGCAAGTAATCCTGAACCCATTCCCTATTTATCCCTGTTCCGTGATTATCCCAAATGGATAGCAGATAAGTAGATATTCGATTAGTATACTTGATTGTCAATTAGTTACCCCGAATCTAATCGATCTCTCAGACCCGTGTTCGCCGCTCAGCAATGTGACCGCATGCACCGTAATATCGCAGGTATGCGAGCAATGCACCGTAGGTTTCCATTCACCGTTCCTTCGATTTCACGAGCGAAGGATACGCGGTAGCCTTCGGCAATCGAAGGAATTCCTTAATGACGCTGATCAGCGATGCGTTTCCATCTTCGACCAAAAAAAAAAAGAACAGCTTAACCCGCATTTTTTTTTACGCGACGATTTAGAACGTTCGCCACGTCGAACGACGCCGAAGCGGGGAAATATAACGGATATGAAATTTCTTAACGAAGGTACATTATAGAAAGTAATGGATAACGCGAACTGCACGTGGGTAATTGCCTCTCGTGGAAGGTCAACGAGAGGCTCAAGATGGCTGCCCCTCGGCCTCCGCCGAAGACGCTTGACTTGATATTAATCTCCTTTTGCACGAAACATGAAATAACTTTGCTCGAGCAAAGAAAAATACAAAGAAAGTGAAATAAGACGTTTGTAATGTGTCGAGAAGAATTTTACCGCTAATGCATAAAGAAGACTGCGGCTGGGACTTTCCGATGGCAGGTAAAGCAGGGGGAAAGCCATCACTGCCCTGCAGTGGGTAAAACGAGAACGTACAACTCGCTTACTGGCAGAAGTTACACAAATCGCAGCTTTATCAAACGTTGAAAACTTCACTTAACTATGTAACGTTCAAAGATAAGTTGTTTATTGCCGTCGAGAGTCAATAAAATGTAACAGAGTGCACTCGAATGCAATAAATCGTGTTTCCTTTTGAATATCTTGAAATCCCATCAATGGGAATCTTTGCTCTTCTATCGTTGAACACGAGTATTACTTAAAAATTAAATTAATTATGCTTTTATTTCAAGTATATTTTAACGAATCACGTAGCGACTCTTTTGTATTTTAAAATCTTATATCAGAATAATACAGCGACGTTTTTCTTTCCTATTAGATCTTTATTCTTTGTATTTCTGTTAAGTTTTATCGTTACGTAATATTTTTGTATTATAATAAATAGCTTGTGTTCTCGAAAATTATCAACAATATAATGACTTCTTCTTTCCTGTCCCTCTTTTTTAATAAATTGGGACTGTAATTGGAGAAAACGTTACGGAACTCTTGACAGAACTCATCAGCCACGATAAAGGGTGAGATATGATTTTTTTATCGGTGGCTTTTCAAGCGTTGCGTAAACGGTCGCGACGGACGAGCATATGTCACTCGAGTGCGCGATAAAATCAACACCGAATTACACTCAGCCGCTAAATGATACGAATAAAGTCGGCAAACAAAAACATTCGCGTTTAAAGATGTCAAGCCGCCGTGTATTAACTTGCGCGCTAATGTAACGACGCTCGCGTACAGGACGAGCTAAAAATGAAAGCCGACAGAAACGTGAAAGAGTGAATACGTAATAAACTCTTGCCCGGCGTCAGTTATTTTAAGCCTGGTTTTGTCTCGGCGGGAATTTAAGCCTTCGCGTTTCTCGTCGGCACAATTGGATGTTGAAAAATTGAAAACCCTCGATGAGGCACGAGCCCCCTCCGTTTTCCATCGAGGCGCAGTCAGCTTCGAATTTACAGTAAGATTTTCAAATAATATTCTTCTGAAGTCTCCGTCGAGACATTAAGAGTGGCGCCTTATTACGGCGATTATTCACGTTACTTTCACGTCGCGTATGAGGAAGGAGAGACGCGCGAGGATAAAAGTTCCAAGGCTAAACAAAAGGGACGGCTGCTAAGTATGCGCTTAGGATATCGAGTAAAGATTTTTCCGCAGGGCTCCCCTTCGTAATTCAAAGGACGACGCGACGCTCTCTTTCGATTGATATGGATGAGGCAGCCCGACTTTTGATATACGCTCGATTTCAAATGGAAAATCATGCCTGGATTGGATTCGCACGTGAGCTGAAATAAAGTTACATCGTCGGGCCGGCCGTGCCGCTCTCCGCCTTCTGTCGCGCAATATGCGCGCCGGAATATGTGTCGCGATCATTCCGGCGATTCACGCGAAATCCCCGTGTGCGTGTCTACTCGCGGCGTATAACTTTCTTTATTAAGTTGCAAACTGGTTCTCCTCGGCTTTTTTTTGTGAGAAACGATATAGTTTCGCGCCGTTCTCCGACTCGCGACCGCCGAACGTATCGTGCGATCGTAGAATTATTGTCATTTACCGGAGGCCGAGGCGACAACAAAATGTACGCCGACACTCGTGCGTTTACGAGACGTATGTTACGTACGAAAGTAACGAAATCGAATTACGCGAGAGAGCCGCAAGTTTTCTGAAATCTTGGCGCGCCGTTCGGCGGGGTAAACCAATTTACTCATCCGCCACTTTTATCTACTTTTCGCTGCGCTCTCACGCGGCCGCTCTCACTTTATCTCAATTCACCGTCCCGCGACTCGCAGGATTCCTTCAGAATGAATATGCACGGCAAGTTCGGGCGGGGAGGGGGAGCGGGGGTGAAAAAGGAAGAGCGAAAAGATTCCGACAGAAAGAGAAAAGAGGGCCGGGAGAGAGAGAGAGGCGGGAAGCGGAGGGGGCGGCTTGGCCCTCCTGCGAACACACTGTAGCCCCTCGCCGCAACTTAAATTGACTCGATAAAAGTTCGCAGAATAAAGCGCCACTATATCAGAAACATCTGCCAAACGTTATTACAACTTTGAATAAAGAACGTCGGCCGAGGGCTGCCAGGGGAGGGGTGGGAGGAGGGCCGCCACCTCCTTGTCGTCCTCGTGACGGCGACGGCGACGAGGGAGGAAGTTCCAAGTTCGCGTACGCCGAAGACCGTGAGAAGGTTGCTCCGTAAATCAAGTCGTTATTTTAATTTCGTCAGCCTCGTGTTAGCCGCCCTGTTTCCGCCATTCGTTTTCATTTCGACCAGCCGCGCCGATCCTCGACAACAATCGAAGGAGAATGTGGACGATCGGGGGGTGAGGCTTGAATCTGATCGGAAAAATTTTATTGGAACGAGGACATGTGACGGGAATAATGAGGATAAACGAGCTCGAGTGTTCTTGTATAGTCACCAATGGTAAAATTAAATAAAAATGCAGAGCTTGTAGTCGGCCGGACTGGCAAAATTTGAATAGTTCGTTTTGCGACGTTTCGCCCTAATTGATAATGAGGATAAAATTGTAAATGTGCGGCTTCACTCTTGTGGATTTTATCTTTGATCTAAAAGCATGAGTCTAAATTCCCTCAGAGAGTATTGCGGTATTTTAGGACTAAGATATCGGTAAAGGCGAAGAAATATTATTTGAGTAGCGCGTTTTGATATTAACGCAGAAGACCGTGATCGCTCGCCGATTAGTTCGAGCTCGTTCGAAAAATCTCTTCTCAGACTCGGGCGAAATTACTCCTCGTACAATTAGTGCAATCTAATCCTGCCTTACGACCCAACTCTATCAATTTATTTCGACGCTCGTTCTTCGCGGATTCCCTCTCGATACTCGCGCGTCTCCCTTATCCCCGTAATTGAGGCAATCTCCATCTTGGCGGTTTTGTTCTTCGCGGCGCGGCCGCTCCCTCACTGAGGACCGGGACCGGCTCATTTCGGCGTCTCGCGGATGCTGTGAAGAATCGATTAGCATCGTGCGAGAGCACCGTGACGCATCCGAGGAAACATGGCGAGGCCAAAAGTCCGTTCCGAAAGGAGTCAAAGATGCTAAAAATTATAGGGCTAAGCGGGCTCGCATGCAATCTCCCTCTCCCCCCTTTCTCCCCTCACCGCTGCACGACAGGGCAATCACGACGGGATCAATAGCAACGATATGCTTGTCTCTAAAAATTAACAAGGCATAGCTACAAGTGTTAAGCGAAAGTGTAGAGAAAATTTATGACCAACTTTATACAAGTTGAAATCTTTCTCATCTTTTACCATAAATTTCCCCGTTCGCGAAACACTAGAGACAAGTGTTTGCAACGCACAGGTCTGTCTCAGAAATCGCGGAGTACGTTTCGCAGACAGGGGACGTTACTCGGTCGGCGAACGGTGCGTTGGAAATCCAATATCCAAGATGAATCGAGGCACGATCGATATCGATGGAAGCGAGGTATCCACCGTTTCAGTATCGCGGGTATCGCAGCGATAATTACAGCGTGCGGAACGGCGTCGCGGATTAATTGTAACTGCATCGCAGCCGCTACCGATTCGCCTAATTAATTCGGTTACTAATGGCCGCCGCGGCGTCCCCGACTTGCTCGGGATCGAACGTGCCCAGCAGCGACCAGCAGAACCGAATGGGAGATTCCATGGCTGTCGGGCGCGCGACGATGGAAACCCGTCCTGGAATTAAATCGTCAGAAATCTCACAGCCCCCGCGGCATCCTCCTCTTCTCCTCCCCTCTGCGTGCGAGTTCGATTAATTCCGATCGATTCGAGGCGGCGCGGCGGCTTCTCTCGATCCGCTTCCGAGCCCCTCGGCGTCTTCACGCCGGAACGATCGCGGATCTATTTCGATCGGGATCGTCCCTCGCGCACCTCCGTCCCCCATAAAGCATTCGTATTTATAGTATAATATCGTATCTTTAGCTAGGATGACGCGTCCTCTTTTTCGAGACGTTCCTGCGGTTTCACGAATGTCCCTCTTTGGTTCATGCTAGTTTGACATTTGCAAGCCATTTTCAAGTTGTGTTTACTTTAATTTACTCCGCGCATTTAAATACTTTATTTAATTAAAAGTTTAAAACTCTAAATTAACCATCGCTAGTAATACCCTCCGCGTCAGATATTATATTTATCATAACTTACTTTAACAATGTAATTTATAGGAAAATCGCGTCATGTAGTAGCAAATAACATAAGAATGTAAGACACTTACCTCACCATTTCTCCGTCGTTGCCCGATGCCTCCTCGGCCTCCTCCTCCTCTCAGATTTCCTTGTTGCACTTACTCACGAAAATCATACAACACTCACTCGCGAAAATCATCGATCACACGAAATTTCGGACACTCCCGTACGCGATGTAAAATACCGCGAAACACACGAAATAGTATTAACAAATATCGCGTGACTTTCTGTCATATAAATTACTCAAACTAACAATTTGCATTTTTTATTTGGAAGAATAGGATAATGGATAAAACACTTTTGAATTGCCGATATAAAACGCAACGCGAGCACCGGAGGCATAATCTGCGGTAAAGAAACAGTTATTAGTCCGCAACGAAACGATATTTTACAATCTTTGTCATTCAATCTAATCCTCGAGATAAGTTATGTGAACAAAATTTCCAGCGATAAATAGTAGTTATTAATTGCAACAGTTAATCGAGATCATTTACATAATGTAACGACGTGCAATAAGCGATTTTCTGTACTTCCTGCCCGTTCGAGTTGCGAAGAACGGCAGAGCGAATTACAGCGCGAACGCCGAAGTCGTACAAATTTCTCTCTTTCCCCGAAAATGGAACAGATTACACGAAATCGATACATAATTAAAAGCGCGGTACGTAAACGAGATGTAACCGCGACAAAGTACCACGGTTTACATTCAAATTTTAGACGAATTAGTCTCGTGAAATATGAATACGTTGATAAAGAGCTGTCGCCTCGACATGCAATTTGTTTCTCGTTACAAGTTGTAGAAACTTATTAATTAATCAAGAAACGTTACTTATTACTGATGAAGGTGTGCAAATCAATAGCGTTTTATCCTTACATTTATCGCGATCGAGTCTTGGAAACCGATAACACAAAAGTAATAACACGCACGGAGCGACTCTCGCCACTGCTTGCCGGCTCGACGTTCGGCGAGCGAGTGAGAGGGCGGCGAGCTTCAGGTGCACGATGGCACGCAAAAACATCGTACGTCACCGCGCCGATAGAAAAACAACAACGAACGTTGAGAATTCGTTGTCCCATCTACAAAATTGAAAAGTCTGTACTTAATATTTTACATTACTTTTGTTCCGTGACTGTTACTACGTTTTGCGTATCATTCTGCGGACTTATTGACATTGATTCAATTAACGATTAATTCTGTTCAATCGAGACTATGTTTTGAAACAAAAATCGTTGTTACTTAAATTCCAATTACCAAGATTAGAGATTTTACCTCAATAGTTAGTGTATACAAATGTATTCTTATTTCTAAATTGCAAATCATTAATTCACTTCATTCACAATAAATCTAAAAGAGAGGTGAAGCACATCGCGCTTCGAGAAAACTAATCAACATCGTGGAAAAGAGGCCTCAACTGTTGGATATTAACGACATTAGCGCTGGTAACATCTCTCTTTTAGAAAGGGATTTTGATAAAAAATTGTACTTTTGTGCCACATAAAAATGTCCGACAGTATAATAAACAGGGGAAATATTATTTCTCTCCGTTTCATTTTCTTTTTCTCTTTTTTTTTGTCGATTGTTGTAACTATTATTAGAACTCTCCGCGAGTAAGTGAAAATAAATTATAAATAGAATCCACGCGCAATTCTGTCGACGTCGCAAACATATCGACGTGTTATTAATTATTCTTACGTTTTGTTAAACGTTCTACCCGACGTTTTATTGAACATTCACACGTTTTATTAAACGTTCTACCCGATATTTTTCGGTCGTCGAACCTTAAGCGGCAAAATTTACTTAGGGCAGTGCGTGTTACTTTATGTTTCACGCTCTTCACGCGTTACTTCGGTAAGTACTTATAATTCCCGTCCACTCCAATGGTTTATAGCGCGCAAGAAGGACGAAGATCGCTAACGGGGCACTCGTAACTCTTGCTTAAGCGTGTGCCGGAAATGGGGACGAAATAACGTTGAAACAACGACGGAAGTGTCGTCGGTGACGTCAGCCGGATAAATGCCCGCTTAATGCACGAACAAGCAATAAATCTACTAATCTAATAATCCGAGACATTTCGACGAATTCTCTAAACACGTAGACGCGAACTCAAGAAGAATCCCAGCTTAAGAAGATTCCGACTTTTGCTGTCTTCAGCGGAGTTTCAAGTTATGAGTCATGCCCTTTCATTTGCCACCGAAATATGTTACTCACAAATAGATTTAATATCGCCAGTAAATTTAAAACCAATGGTATGTAGTTTTTTAAGCGACCTACACTGGCCAGTGTTTTATTTAAAATGAAAACGACGTTTCGGTCCCAGATTTGGACCCTGTTCAAGTAATCTGTTCACACAATTGTTAATGATCTCATATCGTTCGTTTGGCCAATATCGTTATGTTAGTAAGATATTAGTCAAAAGACGACTGCAATCATTACTTGAACAGATTACTTGAAAAGGGTCCAAATCTGGGACCGATACGTCGTTTTTTTTAAATAAAAAAACATTGGCCAGTGTAGGTCGTTTAAAAACCTATAATTATGTTATTATATTGATTAAAAGTACGTCCCGGGAAAAAATGGAAATATCTCATTATATATGTCTCAAGCATGTAATATCTAATTATATCCAATTATGTCCATATGTTATATCCAATATCGATATCTTTGCACACATATGTGTGCCTGTGAACGTCAAGTGTGAATGTATTATACATACATGCAGAGGAAAGTCCCCTATTATGAGATAAGATTCTAATACGAGATAGTATTTTTTACTCTTATTGCCCTTATTTGATGTCGATTATTACTAACCGAGTGACTTTTTGTTCATTTATGAGATAGTAGGTTTTCAACGTCCAAATTCAATCGCAAATCGTTTTCCGCAACGATTACGCGATCTAACAATCAATTTTTCACTAAACAGGTTTCACTCCAAGGGCAGTAAATTCATGGCGGAACAAAAAGATGATGCCGATTAATTTAGCAGAAACCGCGCTGTCTCATAATAGGGGACTTCCCTCTATGTTGTAGAGCACTGTGCGCGCCTTCTTTTATGTCACTTTCAACTACTCGCTATTGTCTGTCTCTTTATCTTTCTATCTTGTAGGCTGATACTGTACCGGCAGCCTTTCTAGCGTCTCATTTGCGCGTATTTGCATATACAATTTCCTGCCGCAAGCAATAATTATTGTAATTACTATTATTACCATTGTTATCACAGAACATGCAATAAAATCGGTATTCGCTGCTGTTACGTTGCTTGCCAATAAATGGCTACAAGACGGGATGAATGCAACTCAGAATAAACTGATTAAAGAAACGAGCAATTATCGCGAGATAATTGTTTCGTCCTACGCAAACGTCGTCTTATCATCCCACGCATTACTTCGTTTATCGCGCGAAAAACTTTAATCGGCACGGACGGAGCGTCTACCTATTGGTTTTACCAAAATTCAGCACGGGCGAAGAAATCCCGCGGGGATTCCCCGCTTTCGCGCGGAGTAGCGCCCGGAATGATTTAGTTAGCTCATCGGCGTCCGCCGTGCAGATTCTCGCGGCATCAATAACGTCTAATCACCTCGGCGCGGAGTCGATCCTGCTCGGTCGCGCGGCTCGCAATTTCGTCCTCTAAACGTTCGCCACAAATCACGCGCCACCGTCCGCGCGCGCACGATTCGGGGAAGCCCCGATTCGACATTTAAACTCGACCGGATTACGGTCGACCGATAATTAATCGCCATCCGCGTATCGCGCGCGCAAACGGCTCGCCTAAGTGTTTAACATCGTCGAAACGGCCGAGCGATCGACCGATCGATCGATCGATCGCCCGAGAACTTTAATAGCGAACCGAGCGACTACACTCGCGCACTATTGACACAACCCGTTCGATTTCGTCGGGAGATATCACATATTCTCGAGATTTCCCTGAAAACAAACACCTTTCCACGTTATCTTGGAGTCTCAGACTTGTCCGGTCTAAGATCGATATGCTTTTTAATTTAATTCTCAATAGCTGTTCTCTTATTGAAAGATACGTGCACTTCTCTGTTTGCAGCTCCGCTGAAGACTCCGCTGGAGACACGTAAAGTTGGAATCTTCTTAAGTTGAGATTCTTCTCGAGTTCACATCTACGTGTTAAGAGAAATCGTCTTGAATTATTAGATTATTGGATTTATTGCTTGTCTGAAGAGAATTAAGCTGGCTCCGATGAAACTTTTGTAAATTTCTATCGTGCAACAACTCGGAGCGTGATCGAGCTATCTCGCAGACTGAAAATTGTTCGTGCCTCGCCCTCGTATTCTTGCTTACGCACCGTAATCGAGGGCGTAGTTCCTGCAAACATTTTCGCCACCCACCCTTCGTCGGATACCCGACGCGATACTTCCAGGATCATTGCTCTTTGATCGGTTGGCTAGAAACGATAAGGAGTGCATATTTATTTCCAGGTGAACCGAAGCGAATAGCAGAGACGTGATGCGGAAACGATGTCTGGATATACGCGAAAATAACCGAGGCACTCTGCCTCGTACAGTTCCGGCAGAAAATCTGCGCCGAGCGCCAAATTTTCATCCCCTCTCCCTCTTTTCAACACACGCCACAGAGACTCGAGCAGCAAAATAAAATTCCGGGGAACTTTACAGCGCAATTCATCTCTTAAGATTTCCACGAGCTCAGTCACATTTACTTCAGTTTCCGCTTTGCTATTTCACGGTGCTAGCTTTATTTTATGTTACATTTGTATGTTTACAAAATGTTAAAATGTAATAATACATTTTTTGGACGCTGTAATACTTTTAAACAATTTTTTTTCTAAATATCTATACTAAATTATTTTCACGAGCTGTCACATTTATTTTAGTTTCCGCTTTGATATTTCACGGTGCTGGTTTTATTTTATATTACATTTGTATGTTTATAAAATGTAACAAATATAATAAATTCTTACACGTGCACTCTTCGTCTTGTAACATCGGCTGACCGATGTGATCTAATTCGCCGTGAAGATATAATCCCGAGAGCAAGAAGCTCGTGAAAAATCCTGCGGCGAGTGTACGGGATTTTTCATTTCGGTTGTATGCACGGTTTTATATTCGGAAGAGGCAGTCGTGCCGCCGCACATCTTTCTGATCTCCAATCGAGCCGTCGCTTAGCGGAGCGTGAAACACATTTGCCCGAATCGCGGTGCCTCAGCCACGCCGAGGCTCTTACATGTGATCCGAAGATCTGCCCCTCGCTCCCTCGGCTCTCGCTCGACAGGGGGATACGTCGCATTCGCGATGGCTGGCTCGCGGGGGAAAAAAATGACGAGAAAGTGACGAAATGTCCTTTGTATAACACCTCGAGTGTTGCTAGAATACAAAAATCCGACTTTACCTCATCTAAAAATCAGCTACTAGTCGGGTCGTCTAGTGATTTTCTCATTCGTTAAATTATTCGCTGCCAACGACAAGCCTTCGTTCTTATTATTGTTTGAGACTTTCTCAGTTCAAGCACTTATCCTTGTCCGTGGATAAATCAATCATCGCATAGCACCCGAGAGTTTGGTCCCGGAACGGGCCTCGATTATTCTATTCTGTCTTTATTTCGACCTCGGAGTCGGTTTGAAACTCCACTTTGAGGCCCAGATGAGTAAAAAGATTGTGTTTAACCATATTCTAACACTCAAAGAGAATTTGATAAAATATTTCACTCTCCTTGAAGCCTCTTAGGCCGAAGAGGATCTACCTCTGTTGAGTACACTCGCATTGGCCTCTTTATCGCTAAAGGGGAAATGGCGACTCATTCAAGCCTATCTGAGGTTAAAAATTCAATATATTTTCTCCGACACAAAGACAGTTCGACCTCGTTACTCCCAATTCAAAAATTATACGAGGCTAAACTGAGGCCAAAATATTCGACTCGGGTTAGGGTTATTTCTAGAAATTGAGTTTCCAAATCCTTGCGACTAAATGCCTACTAATTTCCGGTACGTTTTAAAATAGATTAGCGGACTGACAGATGTATAGTACGTGATGGGCAGAATGCGGCACTTTTTCTAAATAAGTTTAGGAACATGCGGTTAGGTCGAGGGTTACGTTTCAAGATCTTCTTCTTCGAGAAATATTTTATTCGCTGGCCATTCCGAAACCATTTTGAGCGTTTCCAATTTCTCGAGTTTATAAATCATTAAAAAAAAAACAAGTTTCGCAACCGTTCTGTCCGTTACTGTACGTCGGAAAATGCCTGGCAATATAATTTCCATTTCATATGCGTACAAATTAATCGGACAGTCATCGTCTGTGTTGTCCGTTATCTATTTACATAAATTATTTCGCAAATTTTGCGTAATCCATGAGGACCGGTCGATTTATTGCACTCGGCATTAACCGTCGCAGTCCTGAAAATAATTACAGATCACGTCTGAAATGCCTACATATGCGAAACGCGAAGCGCACAAATCGTCCGAGGAGACCGTCTTAGAAACAATTTGCTATCGACAACGACGCCACCCCCGGCCCCGGCGTCGTCGTTGGGGAATTTTTATCCGCGTAAACGATTTGCGAGCCGGCGTTCTCGCGCAAGAAAGAGAGAGAGAGAGAGAGAGAGAGAGGGAGAGGAGAGGAGAGGAGAGAGACACGCAGCGCGCGCGACTACGGGCGGAATTGAGCGCCGGATAATTGTTTCGAACAATCCCGGGCGACGCTTTTCGTCGGTTCCCATGGCAACGCGGAACCACCGCTCGCCTCCTCGTCGGCTGGCAATCGAAACTGTCCTCCGCCGAGCGGCAGGAAGGAAGGGGGAGGCCCGCTACCCCTACCGCGTACCTCCGTTCGATAGGGGGGCCGTGGGTAGGGAAAGAGGCGTAGGCGGGGCGAAAGTCGCTCCAAGAAGTTCTCGCGCTCGCCGGGATCCGCCTCTTCCGCTTCTCGCCCGTGCGGACGTCGCGACGCTCCGCTCCGCGCCGCTCCGCTCCGCTCTGCCCGAAAACGCTTTTACGTTTTTATTAACGCTCTCCTGAAAGCGGCCGCGAACGGCGGCGGGGCGGATCGATCCGATATTAGCCGCTAATTTCGCGTTATTACCCCCGCCCGGCCGGTTGGATTTTTCAGTTTTCGTATCCTTCCACTGCGCGACCCACTTCCGGTGCCTCGGGGCTCGCCCAGGGACGTTGGCGGTGCCTGATGTTCGCGATCCTCGCTCGGGGATGCTAACTTTGCATCGGCATTCACCGCACTTACTTAACTCACCCTCCCGAATTGCCTTACGTTGCCTTTTAATACCCTTTGCACTTTTGGCATCTAGCACTGTCAATTCATGGAAACATTTGTGTAATATACAAATTGTGTGGCTTTTGCTTTCAGACCGACAGTGTTCCGCTAATCGGACTAAATCAGAGAACAGCAATTCGATAAGAACCTATCATTTTTTCGAGTGAATAAATTTTTGTTAGGCTTCTAAACTTAATTTCAATGATTCCACGCTGTTCTCTGATCTAGTCTCATTTGTGGAACATTGTATAATACAGAAGCCTCATGATTTGTATGTTACACAAATGTTTTCATGAATTGACAGTTAGGGGCAAAAGGTGCAAAAAGTGCAGAATATCTCCAGCAACCCTTAACTTTTAACCCCCTTCGTGCGCAAAGCGGTCACTTTTATTTTATAGATGTTTGTTAAGAAACGAATTGGGAAAGTTATACAATTAACAGTGGCAAGTCATCAAGAATGGTATCAAAGACATTTTTACTATCAGCCTGGACGAAGATTAGAAGCCCCGGTTCATGCATCCAACATCCCGTTT
>NW_011967219.1:357154-366260 GCF_000949405.1 Vollenhovia emeryi
ATGCATCCAATGTCCCGTTCATACGTCCAAAGTACATGCTTCGAGTACTTTGGACTTGGATACTCATGCCTTGTCCATCGGCTTTCCGCGGCTGTGCGAGCCTCGATAACTCGATTAACAGCCGTGCCCGCGGCGCTGGAAAATAAAGCAAATGATGGAAGGTAATTAATTTGCGGGGACAAAACCGGTAACGAGTTTGGCGCATGCAACCAAGCCGCCGAGCTTCTCTCACGCGATATCTCGAGTATTTATGCAAAGGCGATACTCGCGCAGGGCCGGCGCTAGTCCTCGACAGGCCTTTGCCACGCTAATCAGCTCTGCACCTGAGAGGTCAACTTTCGTAACACTTAATACAGAAGGGTCGAAATCAATTTGTATTTTTTATGGGTGGGTTTTCATAACGTTTTTTATAATATTTTAAAGTTGGAACATACGTTTCTTTTCGAAAATAAAAAAATAAAAAATGAGAACGTTCAGTTTATATAAAGACCTCAAGATCGATCGTTCCGTAGTTACGACAGTTTACTTCTTATACACGGAGATAATTCTCTCTTAAATTTTACCCTGAAAATTATGTGCAACAACATGGCATTTCGAAGAATTTTATAAGAGTTTTTTGAAATTTTTACTAGTAAAATGTGTGTAAAATTTCAAAAAACTTTTATACAATTCTTCGAAATGCCACGTTGTCGCACGATCACATGATTTTCAGGATAAATTGTTGAGAAAAAAATTCTCTCCGTGTAGATGCAGAGTTATTTCTCCGTACGCGTTATAATAATTGAAGTGGAACATTAGTATTAAATTTCTAGAACTGTGTGCTCTGACCTGAGAAGTGAAAATATATTTATCGGACTAAGAAATAATTTTCGATAGATTGAAGTGACTAGACCAAACTAAACCTTTCTCTCTCAAGCTTCAAACGGCCAGTGTTTTCATTTATCTTGCGAATAAAATGTCTAGTCCACGTGTAAATTCAACTAATTAATATGAATGATTAATTAAACTTAAGATATAAAATTCTCAAGTCGAAGGCGAACCAGATAGGTGTAACAAAAGCACGCGATAAACTACATAAAGGACAAGTATAAGGCCTGTCGCACACAAAATTGCATAGCTACATATGCATAGCATAAAAATCGTTTAAACTAATGAGCATCGAGCATTGAGTCGCCACATTGATTTACATGACATGCTCATTCTAGACGGTCTTATGCTACGAATATGCATCTATGCAATTTTGTGTACGATAGCCCTAAGACTTGCGCATTTCTATTACACAAATCGATCTATATACACGTTTCTATTGTGAAGCGCGTAATTTTCACACTTGTCGTTTACGTAATCGTACGTGCTTTTTTAGCCAGCGCGGTTTTTTTCGGCGGTTCGAGCGCTTTGCATGTTAAAAGTCCACCTATAAATTATTATTTCAGTCGCGCTTCGTATCGCAGGTACATTATATTTGCACAATTTATACGAGTCCACCGATAAATGTAGTTATTTTTCACACTACGGTATTTGGAATCGATACACTGTGCGCCATAAACACCATGAATTTAGCAGACGTGATGGATCGTTCGCGAGACGATTTATACAAGTAGACAACGGATAAAGGATGCACTTGAATTAAAATGTATAACGTACGTTTCGTGCGGGATGAGAAAAATCATCGGCACGAATCTGCATAACGCAACATAACGGATCCGTTTACGGTTAGCGCGAGGATACCAGCGGGGCCGTCGTTTGCACAACGAGCTTCATTAACAGTTCTAATTGGGTAGAACCGCGGATGCGGGGATGATCGATGGATCGTAGCCTCGATTCCGGTCCTAGAGACAGTCCTGCCGTGCTCCGCCACCTTCCTGTCCGCCGCGCGTCTCGCGCGGACACGCCGAGCGGTTTCTGCAAAACGCGCGGGTCGCTAGGCGATCGCTGTAAACCATACGCGCGCGGTGTGATTTATGGTGGTAGGTAGTGGTGTAATTAGCGGCGTTCGTTTCGCCGCGATATAATTTGCGATGAAATCGGTGGCAACAACATAAACAACACGCACCCCGGCACTCGCAGGGAAGGGCGAGGGAGAACACCGAGAGGACGCGTATCCGCCGTTTCGCGCGTCGCGTCGCGTCTCTCCGTTTCGACCTCGCTTAAAGGGGATCCTAAAGTCGCTGGCGAACTCGACCAGTGTCGATAAGACAGGAGACGAAATTAAAAACGTCAATTATCAACATTTTTAATTCCAAGTTCTACTCGGCCCGAGAGACTGATAGCCAATCAATTTGCAACTTTTACGAAAATGCAGCAAATTTATTAGCTACACGTTGCTCTGACCGAGATTTTGGATCGAACTCTAGCATCGTTAACACCATGGCTTTACTGACAGTCTTGCAAAAGTTTGGCAGCAACCTCTCTCGAAAAAGCCGGCAATTATTTCTACACGCCATTATGGCTCTTTTTCTCTTCTTCTAGACTTCTTGCGTTTATTAGAAGTAATCTTTTTTTCTGGGCTATCTTCGTTCTAATTGCACAATATTTTTCTTATATGTTGTCCCTTGAGTATACTGGTCTCATTTTGTGTACATTTATTGTAGAATTCTTGTATCAAGCGAATATTGTCGTCAAGTGTACCAAAAATTAGTAAATTTTTTTATTCCTTTTCGTTTTTTATATAAAGTCGACCAGCATAATCTAGATTTTGCTGCGTTTTTTAATTCCGTAAAAGAGTTTTGCATTTCTATAAAGCCTATTAAAAAATTACTTCTAACAAGGAATGTCGATAAAACAGACGGCTTTAGGATCCCCTTAGGTCTAATCTACAACGTGCTCTTTACGTCTAGAAACATCCTATTTTGTAGTCAATAAGTTTCACAAATTTATGCAAGTTGATAAAATACATATTATACATTGTACATGGAAAAAATGCTGTTAAATTACAGAAAATAAAGTTGCTTGAATTAAATGTCAACGTCACGGATTGCCACAAACATACATAATTCGCTCAATTGCTATGGATTTTAACTTTAAGCATTGAACTAAATATTCAGATTATTAAGACAACTAACTAATGTTTTTCGTTCATTAATAATATTGATGTCGTTTCAACGATTTTATTTCAATTACACTGATCTTGTGTAACATCATTGTTTTTCCGCGTACAGTCGTACGTTGTCGGCAAATTTTTTAAGCGGTTTGATTTGTTTATATAAAATAGAATGTTTCTAGATGCAGAGAGCACATTGTAGATTAAGCTTTACCCGCGATGAGAAAACAGAACTGTGCGCGCTCGTTACAGATAAATTATAATTATAATGTAGCGCATGAGGCCTCGATGTCCTGGAAACAACTTTATCGCCGTTAATTATTTTGATAAACCGCTCGAGAGCGACGCGTGCATCGGCGTTACTTTTATTTAGACAAATCTGCGCAATGAATTATCAACAAGTAGCGTTTTACTCACGTATACGTACCTTTGCTTGACGAATACGATTTTGTCGGCCAATAAGCGAAGTGTGTAGGGAATAAAAAGATATCTGTATCGTTAATAAATTACTGCGTGGATGTGCAGAAGGAAAATGCTATATAACATCGCTGTCCTCGGGTAGTTTAGCCAAATACGATCGAGTTATCTTCGACGCATCGAAATTATACTGTATCGAGTTACAACACAGACGCGGATATCGCTTACTTTTATTTGCCTTTCGCATTTACCTGCAACGAAACAATTTCCTGCGTGCACAGAGAAAATAAAAAGGTATATCGTTACTAAATTATTGCGCAAATTAGCATAAAGGTAATGCCGACATAGTATTATTATCTTCAAATCATTTACTGAGGTAATCATGAAGTCATTTTCAATATATCGCGATGACGCTGTATGAAATTACAACGTAAAGATTAAAGTATTGCTTACTTTTACACGCCTCTTGCGTTTAGCAGCAATGAAACAATTTCCTGCATGTACAGAGAAAATAAAAAAAATATATATATACCGTTAATAAATTATTGCGTTGATTTGCATGAAGATAAGGCCGCAGTATTATTACCTTGAAGCAATTTATTAAAATAATCACGGCGCTGATTTATTTTCAATATATCGAAATAGTGCTGCGTGAAGTTACGATGCAGATTAAGCACATCGCGTATTGTTATCTGCCTCTCTCGCGTTTACGCCTAATCTACAATGTGCTCTTTGCGCTTAGAAACATTCGGTTTCATACAAAGAAATCAAAACGCTTTAATTGTGCAGCGTTTAATGTATAATTTATCAACTTGCACAAACTTTTTAAACGTATTTATTCACTACAAAATACAATGTTTCTAGACGCAAGAGCACATTGTAGATTAGGAGCGGCAAAACAATTTAATTCCCGCGTGTGTACGCGGGAAATAAGCTCGTGCGGGAAGAACGTCCCCGCTATACGCTTCTAAGTATCGCATTCTTCGCTTCACTTCGTAATTTGAGGTAGTTTGACGTGCGTGAGTAGTGGGGCGATCTAGGGAATATGGGCGTGTCTTCGCCCTATTAATGCGCCCATTGGCGTGAAACGGAAGGATTCTTTGTCGCTTCTTGTGCAGCGCGCGTGAAGTGGAATGCATCTTAAATAACGTGGCATCAACGGAGCGATCTGGATCTTCGCATAAGGATCCACAATCCTCCCGCGTATCATAAACGTTTTCAAACTTCGAACCTCATAGAAGAGAATGGGAGTCGATTTGCTCTTTCGCTTCTCAAATTCTCTGTTTCTACAATTCAATGCGTTTGAAAATCTTAGCGTTGTTAAGACCCTCCTAGATTAAGGGATTCGAAGATCCAGCTCTCGAAACTCACGCGCTCCAACGATCGCTACGATTTTACGATCTCGGCCGAAGGACTCGAGTTTGCAGAGCCATCTTTCGTTACGAGGAGCCCTGGGTCTGGCTCCTGCATAAACCGACCAAAAGTAGAAAAAAATTTAAATTTAAATATATTGTAGTTTAAATTTTATGTATCAGTACGCGACATTTCAGACCCGATCGGTGATGAAATAAATCAAGAAAAAAATGTTAAAGTTGTATTTTTTAACATTCCAGAAAACATACCCTGCCGGAAATAATTCTACAAAATTCTACAAAAAAAATGTACACTGCCAGAATCTAAGAAATTCTATGTAAATTTAAAAAGTGTCATAAAAATCAACATGAAATTGCTAGAATTGGAACACTTTTGTTAATTTTTGTAATACTCTACAAGCAAGTAGATGTTTTAATTCTTTAAGATTTTGTTGTTTCTCAAATTTTTGAAACTAGTAAAGTTTTGTACTGATTTTTACAAAATTGTACATTTTCATGAAATACTACGTGCAATAACTACTTGTTTCGAGAACATTGTAATTTGTGGTACTATTTTCACAAAAAAAAATTAATGTTTTATCGAAGATATAAAAATTTCTACAAATTTCAAATTTCTACAAATCTCTGCACGAGCCACTTTAAGGCTTGTGTCCAGGATCCCAGAACTGTGTCCGAGTTCTAGTTCCGAGAAATGTGTAGCCAATCAACTTGCAGTTTTGCCGTAAAAGATTTCTCGGAACTAGAACTTGGACACAGTTCTAGGATCGTGAACACAACGCTTTAGACGCGCAAGACTTGAGTCAACAGCACACGAGACTGTTTTTCCTACTGGATTGCTTACGAGAGTCAATAACGCTGCAGAGTTTTAGATCAAGTGACTCAAGGCTTAATTCCGATAGGCTCTCGTAAGCAATCCGGTAGGAAAAATAGTATCGTGTGCCGTTGACTTTAATCCTGATTGGCTCTCGTAAGCAACCCAATAGGAAAAAGAGTATCGCGTGCCGTTGGCCTTAGGGCATGAGCAGAATGGCTGTCTTGCTACTCTTGCAAGACGCGCAAGACAGTTATCGCGCGTCGCTTCGAGACAAAGACTTGAAAACATAAAACATTGTCTTAAGAAGAGGATCCTTAGGAGATCCTTAGGCCGCGCTAGAACACCCGCCGGCCGCGACAGGAAGCAATTGGACAATGTAAACAGTATCGCGGCTAATTAACTTGCCGCGGAGAAACTTTCGCCCCGCGCGAGTCGAGGAGGCATCGGGCGATCGGCGCGATGATTATCGACCGACCGAAATTGCAGGCTTCGCTGTAATTCACGGACACCGTGACTAATGGTTGTAATTAATACCACGCGGTACAACCGGATCGTGCGGTACCTCGGTAATAGGCCGCGCGGTAATACGTGCGCGGTATACCTGAAGCGCCTCCTGCGTAAGGTGTCATTGATACGCCCGGTATTAAGATCGCGTCCCGGGTATAATATTGATATACGGACAATCCACGTCCCCTCTCATAAATCGCGACGCTATCGCGCGCGAGTGAACGATGGCGAGCGATTCGAAAAATCGACGCCGGCGAATCGATCCGGATTCGAATTCCTCCGCGGATCGGCGGAAAGCTAATGAGTTTAAATAGTTCCGAGAGCGTAACACGTTCCGGCGATATCGGTTCCTTTCATCATCGAAATTATTTGCGCGGCTGATAAGCGCAGGGCGCGCTGGTATCTGTAAAATTGAGGGGAGGTCGAGATTGAGAGAAAACGTGAAGTGAAAAAAATTTGTGAAAAAAAAGCAGCGTTCGGTACGAAGCTTTAATTGACGCGGGGAGGGCAATCCCGAAAATTCAGTATCCCTTATAGTTTTCTAAGACGGTCACACCGGAAAGTGAAACTTTTTCACGCGTTTCCAACTTTCCATCGACTAAAAATCGCTACGCGACGTTTACGTTCCTGCAAAATGCCAAATCTTTAGAAATGTTGCGAACGTTTTCTCGTGGGAAAAAACCGATAAAAATTAATAGAGAACAAGGCATCGCGTGCACCGCGCACCGAGATTCGCGCGCGCGAGTGCCGACATATTAATTCACCGCGGAAAGACAGGCTGAATCTCTATCACGGCGTTCTGGATATTCCATTTCCACGTGGTTGCGGTGCCGCGGTGATATAAATGCTAATTCGTGACGGGCATCTCCGCGATCGACGCCGGCGGATTCCGCACCTAATTTTCCTCCTGCCAAGAGACTCACCGCGGCCAGAGACAGCTGATCCGCGGGGAGCACGAGGGCCGGCTTTTTCGCGCGAGCCACCTCGCATGCCCACCCGCGTCTTCCGCGAATCGAATATCGTCGTTGGCGATCAATTCTCGCGGCGGCGCGCTAATTGCGTGGCTGAAATTAACGCGGCCTGATTTTCACTCCATTGCCCTCCCGTCCTCCTTTAGGCAAGGAAATAAGATCAATTCGAATCGATGTCCCTCCGACGAAGCATCCCGAGTCGAAATTTACCATTTTGACACTTTTAAGGAAAACTTACACCTACATAGACCAGCAATAACGTACTTTGATGACATTATATTTTTTACTCCTCCCTTGAAATCTTCAATTCTAAAAATTTACTTTAGCTCCTACTTAAAAGGACCTACTTTAATGCTAAATTGGCAAAAGTAGAAATTTCCGACACTATCGGTTTTAAAGTAGGAGTAAATTTTGTATTTGCAGTTCGGCCTCTTTTACTGTCTTATGCCCTACAGGGTCATGTATTAAAGGCCGTAAAGGTAATAGGGCCAAAATTTCGACTCGGGACACGACTGGTTTGGTGACATCGCTGTGTTCCATGAATTAGCTGCGAGCAACTTAGTCGCATTTTGTTTCCGATCTTGCATAATGCGTCCAATTGTTATAGATTTGATTGCTGATGAAAGCAATTTCTTACAAACTCCTCTCGCGTCGTTTGATCTGTTTCGCGGAAATCAAAAACTTGCGGAAATCTTGATCTTGTCCGATTGAAACGAACGGTTCGACCGGGCTGCGACTCGAGTGTCTCTAGAGGGGATGGAATTATTACGCGGTGCGAGAACCACTGCGAGAGGCACTCCATCGGATCTACCAGAAGCGACAAAGGGCTGACGCGCGAACATCGCTTTGTCAGCGCGGGATCCCGGGAGTATTCGGGGACCGATTGGTGTCACCAAGCGGCCGTCAGTCTTCCGAGGGGCGAGGGGGGCGCTTGCGGTGGACAAAAGAGGGACGGACTGGTTCCGCTTCGTTGACGAAACGATAATCCGCCGTTAACGGAAATTTCCGTGTCATTTTCCGCGAATCTTACACGCGAGAATCCAGAAGCGCCGTAACACGTGGGCCTATACGAAGTTCGAAACTTTTTATCATTGCCGCCGAGGCGTCCGAGACTCACTCAAGTGCGCGTCGATCAAAGCCCAGAAGGCGCAGAGACGTATTTGGGGGATTTTGTTAGCTGCATTTCTTTTACTAGAAACGTAATATACTCACGCGAGCAACTACTAAATACACCCTAAGTGGGGTCTGTTGAACAATAAGTTCGCACCCAACAGCACGCGCAGGGGTCCTGTCGGATCGGGACACGTCAGCTAACCCAGCGAATCCCCTTCCGCGGTCCTCTGGGACTTGTCCCGACCAAGTCAAGTCGAAAGATCGATGGGGAACGATAAGGAGACTGTTTTTGATCAGTCGCCACGTCGCGTTACGAGGCGCCTGCGATGATCGGATGTTAATTACACTATCTCTGGATAATCATCTTTGTCCGTTGCCGTGCGAAACGGCTCTTGACGACAACTGGTCCAGCGGACGTTCGATCCCGCGCCTCCGAAGGGAAAATCCGTGTTGGTTTTCCACCAGATTCCCGACTTGCGCGGCTCTCTTTGAAGGTTACCACTCCACGAGAGCTTCTCCCGCCCTCCCCTTTCCATTATCACTCGAGCCGGGATCGCGCGTTCCATTCGAGTGAGACGTAAACACCTGAGAACGAAGCCGGCACCTAACAAGACGCAAAAATAAATTGAGAGACGCGAGATTAATGAAACGCCCGCCGGCGGCGGCGAGCACGAAAGGGCGGAGTGTAAAAAAGGGCCCGTGGAAGAAGCGGATGAAGGAGAGAGAGGAAGAAGATCAGAGAACCGATAGCCAGACAGAGAAAGAGAGAGAGAAAGGGGGGGGGGTAGGGAGGGAGAGAGAGAGAGAGAGAGAGAGAGAGAGAGAGAGAGAGAGAGAGAGAGAGAGAGAGAGAGAGAGAGAGAGAGAGAGA